>NW_027490340.1:300000-483916 GCF_050948175.1 Xylocopa sonorina
GTCATGTATACCTCGTATTCACTTCAAAAGAATGTAAATATGACACTTCCATGCTAGGAAATAGCATTTGCAGATGTCTACGTATCGTAGCAATAGAGTTCGAGTGCGTCTTAAAACAAGATGCCGCATTTCATTTCTATGTTTCGTGATAAAATATAATATTCATTGTGGAGTGTTATGTATACCTCGTATTCACTTCAGTGGAATGCCAGTGGAATGTAAGTGTAATGCTAGGAAGTAGAGTTTGCAGATGTCTACGCATATTAGCAATAGAGTTCTAATGCTTCTCAAAACGCGATATAGCACCTCATTCCTATGTCTCATGATAAGATATAATATTCATTGCGAAGTGTCATGTATACCTCGATTTCACTTCACAAGAATGTAAATGCGACACTTCCATGCTAGGAAAGAGCGTTTGCAGATGTCTACGTATCGTAGCAATAGAGTTCGAGTGCGTCTTAAAACAAGATGCCGCATTTCATTTCTATGTTTCGTGATAAAATATAATATTCATTGTGGAGTGTTATGTATACCTCGTATTCACTTCAGTGGAATGCCAGTGGAATGTAAGTGTAATGCTAGGAAATAGAGTTTGCAGATGTCTACGCATATTAGCAATAGAGTTCTAATGCTTCTCAAAACGCGATATAGCACCTCATTCCTATGTCTCATGATAAGATATAATATTCATTGCGAAGTGTCATGTATACCTCGATTTCACTTCACAAGAATGTAAATGCGACACTTCCTTGCTAGGAAATATTGCTTGGAGATGTCTACGTATCACAGCAATAGAGTACTAATGATTCTTGAAACGAGATGTCGTATTTCATTTCTGTGTTTCGTAATAAGATATAATATTCATTGTGTAATGTTATGTATACCTCGTATTCACTTCAGAGGAATGTAAGTGCGAAATTTCCTTGCTAGGAAATAGAGTTTGCAGATGTCTACGTATCGTAGCAATAGAGTTCTAATGCTTCTTAAAACGCGATATCGCATCCTACTGCTATGTTTCATGAAAAGATATAATATTCATTATGGAGTGTTATGTATACCTCGTACTCACTTCAAAAGAGTGTAAATGCGACCCTTCCATGCTAGGAAATAGCGTTTGCAGATGTCTACGTATCGCAGCAATAGAGTTCTAATGCCTCCTAAAACGCGATATCGCATCTCTCTTCTATGTTTCATGATAAGGTATAATATTCATTGCGAAGTGTCATGTATACCTCGTATTCACTACAAAAGAATGTAAATGCGACACTTCCTTGCAAGGAAATCTTGTTTGCAGATGTCTACGTATCACAGCAATAGAGTACTAATGCTTCTTAAAACGAGATGTCGTATTTCACTTCTATGTTTCGTAATAAGATATAATATTCATTGTGTAATGCTATGTATACCTCGTATTCACTTCAGTGGAATGTAAGTGCGAAATTTCCTTGCTAGGAAATAGAGTTTGCGGATGTCTACGTATAATAGCAATAGAGTTCTAATGCTTCTCAAAACGCGATATAGCACCTCATTCCTATGTTTCATGATAAGCTATAATATTCATTGCGAAGTGTCATGTATATCTCGTATTCACTTCAAAGGAATGTAAATGCGACACTTCCATGCTAGGAAATAGCGTTTGCAGATGTCTACGTATCGTAGCAATAGAGTACTAATGCTTCTTAGAACGCGATATCGCATTTCACTTCTATGTTTCATGATAAGATATAATATTCATTGCGAAGTGTCATGTACACCTCGTATTCACTACAAAAGAATGTAAATGCGACACTTCCTTGCAAGGAAATCTTGTTTGCAGATGTCTACGTATCACAGCAATAGAGTACTAATGCTTCTTAAAACGAGATGTTGTATTTCACTTCTATGTTTCGTAATAAGATATAATATTCATTGTGTAATGCTATGTATACCTCGTATTCACTTCAGTGGAATGTAAGTGCGAAATTTCCTTGCTAGGAAATAGAGTTTGCAGATGTCTACGTATAATAGCAATAGAGTTCTAATGCTTCTCAAAACGCGATATAGCACCTCATTCCTATGTTTCATGATAAGCTATAATATTCATTGCGAAGTGTCATGTATATCTCGTATTCACTTCAAAGGAATGTAAATGCGACACTTCCATGCTAGGAAATAGCGTTTGCAGATGTCTACGTATCGTAGCAATAGAGTACTAATGCTTCTTAGAACGCGATATCGCATTTCGCTTCTATGTTTCATGATAAGATATAATATTCATTGCGAAGTGTCATGTATACCTCGTATTCACTACAAAAGAATGTAAATGCGACACTTCCTTGCAAGGAAATCTTGTTTGCAGATGTCTACGTATCACAGCAATAGAGTACTAATGCTTCTTAAAACGAGATGTTGTATTTCACTTCTATGTTTCGTAATAAGATATAATATTCATTGTGTAATGCTATGTATACCTCGTATTCACTTCAGTGGAATGTAAGTGCGAAATTTCCTTGCTAGGAAATAGAGTTTGCAGATGTCTACGTATAATAGCAATAGAGTTCTAATGCTTCTCAGAACGCGATATAGCACCTCATTCCTATGTTTCATGATAAGCTATAATATTCATTGCGAAGTGTCATGTATATCTCGTATTCACTTCAAGGGAATGTAAATGCGACACTTCCATGCTAGGAAATAGCGTTTGCAGATGTCTACGTATCGTAGCAATAGAGTACTAATGCTTCTTAGAACGCGATATCGCATTTCACTTCTATGTTTCATGATAAGATATAATATTCATTGCGAAGTGTCATGTATACCTCGTATTCACTACAAAAGGATGTAAAGGCGACACTTCCTTGCAAGGAAATCTTGTTTGCAGATGTCTACGTATCACAGCAATAGAGTACTAATGCTTCTTAAAACGAGATGTCGTATTTCACTTCTATGTTTCGTAATAAGATATAATATTCATTGTGTAATGCTATGTATACCTCGTATTCACTTCAGTGGAATGTAAGTGCGAAATTTCCTTGCTAGGAAATAGAGTTTGCAGATGTCTACGTATAATAGCAATAGAGTTCTAATGCTTCTCAAAACGCGATAAAGCACCTCATTCCTATGTTTCATGATAAGCTATAATATTCACTGCGAAGTGTCATGTATATCTCGTATTCACTTCAAAGGAATGTAAATGCGACACTTCCATGCTAGGAAATAGCGTTTGCAGATGTCTACGTATCGTAGCAATAGAATACTAATGCTTCTTAAAACGAGATGTCGTATTTCACTTCTATGTTTCGTAGTAAGGTATAATATTCATTGTGTAATGTTATGTATACCTCGTATTCACTTCAGTGGAATGTAAGTGCTCGCATTTCACTTCTATGTTTCATGATAAGATATAATATTCATTGCGAAGTGTCATGTATACCTCGTATTCACTACAAAAGAATGTAAATGCGACACTTCCATGCTAGGAAGTAGCGTTTGCAGATGTCTACGTATCGCAGCAATAGGGTTCTAATGCTTCTTAGAACGCGATATCGCATCTCACTTCTATGTTCCATGATAAGATATAATATTCATTGCGAAGTGTCATGTATACCTCGATTTCACTTCACAAGAATGTAAATGCGACACTTCCTTGCTAGGAAATATTGTTTGGAGATGTCTACGTATCACAGCAATAGAGTACTAATGATTCTTGAAACGAGATGTCGTATTTCATTTCTATGTTTCGTAATAAGGTATAATATTCATTGTGTAATGTTATGTATATCTCGTATTCACTTCAGTGGAATGTAAGTGCGAAATTTCCTTGCTAGGAAATAGAGTTTGCAGATGTCTACGTATAATAGCAATATAGTTCTAATGCGTCTTAAAACGCGATATAGCACCTCATTCCTATGTTTCATGATAAGCTATAATATTCATTGCGAAGTGTCATGTATATCTCGTATTCACTTCTAATGAATGTAAATGCGACCCTTCCATGCTAGGAAATAGCCTTTGCAGATGTCTACGTATCGTAGCAATAGAGTTCTAATGCTTCTTAGAACGCGATATCGCATTTCACTTCTATGTTTCACGATAAGATATAATATGCATTGCGAAGTGTCATGTATACCTCGTATTCACTACAAAAGAATGTAAATGCGACACTTCCATGCTAGGAAGTAGCGTTTGCAGATGTCTACGTATCGCAGCAATAGGGTTCTAATGCTTCTTAGAACGCGATATCGCATCTCACTTCTATGTTCCATGATAAGATATAATATTCATTGCGAAGTGTCATGTATACCTCGATTTCACTTCACAAGAATGTAAATGCGACACTTCCTTGCTAGGAAATATTGTTTGGAGATGTCTACGTATCACAGTAATAGAGTACTAATGATTCTTGAAACGAGATCTCGTATTTCATTTCTATGTTTCGTAATAAGGTATAATATTCATTGTGTAATGTTATGTATACCTCGTATTCACTTCAGAATAGGAATGTAAGTGCGAAATTTCCTTGCTAGGAAATAGAGTTTGCAGATGTCTACGTATCGTAGCAATAGAGTTCTAATGCTTCTCAAAACGCGATATAGCACCTCATTCCTATGTTTCATGATAAGATATAATATTCATTGCGAAGTGTCATGTATATCTCGTATTCACTTCAAAAGAATGTAAATGCGACACATCCATGCTAGGAAATAGCGTTTGCAGATGTCTACGTGTCGTAGCAATAGAGTTCTAATGCTTCTTAAAACGCGATATCGCATCTCACTGCTATGTTTCATGATAAGATATAATATTCATTATGGAGTGTCATGTATACCTCGTACTCACTTCAAAAGAATGTAAATGCGACCCTTCCATGCCAGGAAATAGCCTTTGCAGATGTCTACGTATCGTAGCAATAGAGTTCTAATGCTTCTTAGAACGCGATATCGCATCTCACTTCTATGTTTCATGATAAGATATAATATTCATTGCGAAGTGTCATGTATACCTCGTATTCACTTCAAAAGAATGTAAATGCGACACTTCCATGCTAGGAAATAGCGTTTGCAGATGTCTACGTATCGCAGCAATAGAGTTCTAATGCTTCTTAGAACGCGATATCGCATCTCACTTCTATGTTCCATGATAAGGTATAATATTCATGGCGAAGTGTCATGTAAATCTCGTATTCACTTCAAATGAATGTAAATGCGACACTTCCATGCTAGGAAATAGCGTTTGCAGATGTCTACGTATCGTAGCAATAGATTTCTAATGCTTCTTAAAACGCGATATCGCATCCTACTGCTATGTTTCATGAAAAGATATAATATTCATTATGGAGTGTTATGTATACCTCGTACTCACTTCAAAAGAGTGTAAATGCGACCCTGCCATGCTAGGAAATAGCGTTTGCAGATGTCTACGTATCGCAGCAATAGAGTTCTAATGCTTCCTAAAACGCGATATCGCATCTCTCTTCTATGTTTCATGATAAGGTATAATATTCAGTGCGAAGTGTCATGTATACCTCGTATTCACTTCAAATGAATGTAAATGCGACACTTCCATGCTAGGAAATAGCGTTTGCACATGTCTACGTATCGCAGTAATAGGGTTCTAATGCTTCTTAGAACGCGATATCGCATCTCACCTCTATGTTCCATGATAAGATATAATATTCATTGCGAAGTGTCATGTATACCTCGATTTCACTTCAAATGAATGTAAATGCGACACTTCCATGCTAGGAAATAGCGTTTGCAGATGTCTACGTATCGCAGCAATAGAGTTCTAATGCTTCCTAAAACGCGATATCGGATCTCTCTTCTATGTTTCATGATAAGGTATAATATTCATTGCGAAGTGTCATGTATACCTCGTATTCACTTCAAATGAATGTAAATGCGACACTTCCATGCTAGGAAATAGCGTTCGCAGATGTCTACGTATCGTAGCAATAGAGTTCTAATGCTTCGTAAAACGCGATATCGCTTCTCACTGCTATGTTTCATGATAAGATATAATATTCATTATGGAGTGTTATGTATACCTCGTACTCACAACAAAAGAATGTAAATGCGACCCTTCCATGCTAGGAAATAGCCTTTGCAGATGTCTACGTATCGTAGCAATAGAATTCTAATGCTTCGTAAAACGAGATGTCGTATTTCACTTCTATGTTTCGTAATAAGATATAATATTCATTGTGTAATGTTATGTATACCTCGTATTCACTTCAGTGGAATGTAAGTGCGAAATTTCCTTGCTGGGAAATAGAGTTTGCAGATGTCTACGTATAATAGCAATAGAGTTCCAATGCTTCTCAAAACGCGATATAGCACCTCATTCCTATGTTTCATGATAAGATATAATATTCATTGCGAAGTGTCATGTATATCTCATATTCACTTCAAAAGAATGTAAATGCGACACTTCCATGCTAGGAAATAGCATTTGCAGATGTCTACGTATCGCAGTAATAGGGTTCTAATGCTTCTTAGAACGCGATATCGCATCTCACTTCTATGTTCCATGATAAGATATAATATTCATTGCGAAGTGTCATGTATACCTCGATTTCACTTCACAAGAATGTAAATGCGACACTTCCTTGCTAGGAAATATTGTTTGGAGATGTCTACGTATCACAGCAATAGAGTACTAATGATTCTTCAAACGAGATGTCGTATTTCATTTCTATGTTTCGTAATAAGGTATAATATTCATTGTGTATTGTTATGTATACCTCGTATTCACTTCAGAGGAATGTAAGTGCGAAATTTCCTTGCTAGGAAATAGAGTTTGCAGATGTCTACGTATCGTAGCAATAGAGTTCTAATGCTTCTCAAAACGTGATATAGCACCTCATTCCTATGTTTCATGATAAGATATAATATTCATTGCGAAGTGTCATGTATACCCGTATTCACTTCAAAAGAATGTAAATGCGACACTTCCATGCTAGGAAATAGCGTTTGCAGATGTCTACGTATCGCAGCAATAGAGTTCCAATGCTTCTTAGAACGCGATATCGCATCTCACTTCTATGTTCCATGATAAGGTATAATATTCATTGCGAAGTGTCATGTATACCTCGTATTCACTTCAAATGAATGTAAATGCGACACTTCCATGCTAGGAAATAGCGTTTGCAGATGTCTACGTAACGTAGCAATAGAGTTCTAATGCTTCTTAAAACGCGATATCGCTTCTCACTGCTATGTTTCATGATAAGATATAATATTCATTATGGAGTGTTATGTATACCTCGTACTAACAACAAAAGAATGTAAATGCGACCCTTCCATGCTAGGAAATAGCCTTTGCAGATGTCTACGTATCGTAGCAATAGAATTCTAATGCTTCGTAAAACGAGATGTCGTATTTCACTTCTATGTTTCGTAATAAGATATAATATTCATTGTGTAATGTTATGTATACCTCGTATTCACTTCAGTGGAATGTAAGTGCGAAATTTCCTTGCTAGGAAATAGAGTTTGCAGATGTCTACGTATAATAGCAATAGAGTTCTAATGCTTCTCAAAGCGCGATATAGCATCTCTCTTCTATGTTTCATGATAAGGTATAATATTCATTGCGAAGTGTCATGTATACCTCGTATTCACTTCAAATGAATGTAAATGCGACACTTCCATGCTAGGAAATAGCGTTTGCAGATGTCTACGTATCGTAGCAATAGAGTTCTAATGCTTCTTAAAACGCGATATCGCTTCTCACTGCTATGTTTCATGATAAGATATAATATTCATTATGGAGTGTTATGTATACCTCGTACTCACTTCAAAAGAATGTAAATGCGACCCTTCCATGCTAGGAAATAGCCTTTGCAGATGTCTACGTATCGTAGCAATAGAGTTCTAATGCTTCGTAAAACGAGATGTCGTATTTCACTTCTATGTTTCGTAATAAGATATAATATTCATTGTGTAATGTTATGTATACCTCGTATTCACTTCAGTGGAATGTAAGTGCGAAATTTCCTTGCTAGGAAATAGAGTTTGCAGATGTCTACGTATAATAGCAATAGAGTTCTAATGCTTCTCAAAACGCGATATAGCACCTCATTCGTATGTTTCATGATAAGATATAATATTCATTGCGAAGTGTCATGTATATCTCGTATTCACTTCAAAAGAATGTAAATGCGACACTTCCATGCTAGGAAATAGTGTTTGCAGATGTCTACGTATCGTAGCAATAGATTTCTAATGCTTCTTAAAACGCGATATCGCACCTCTCTTCTATGTTTCATGAAAAGATATAATATTCATTGCGAAGTGCCATGTATACCTCGTATTCACTTCAAAAGAATGTAAATGCGACACTTCCTTGCTAGGAAATATTGTTTGCAGATGTCTACGTATCACGATAATAGAGTACTAATGCTTCTTAAAACGAGATATCGTATTTCACATCTATGTTTCGTAATAAGATATAATATTCATTGTGTAATGTTATGTATACCTCGTATTCACTTCAGTGGAATGTAAGTGCGTAATCTCCTTGCTAGGAAATAACGTTTGTAGATGTCTAAGTATCGCAGCAATAGAGTTTTAATGCTTCCTAAAACGCGATATCGCACCTCTCTTCTATGTTTCATGATAAGGTATAATATTCATTGCGAAGTGTCATGTATACCTCGTATTCACTTCAAAAGAATATAAATGCGACACTTCCTTGCTAGGATATATTGTTTGCAGATGTCTACGTATCACAACAATAGAGTACTAATGCTTCTTAAAACGAGATGTCGTATTTCACTTCTATGTTTCGTAATAAGATATAATATTCATTGTGTAATGTTATGTATACCTCGTATTCACTTCAAATGAATGTAAATGCGACACTTCCATGCTAGGAAATAGCTTTTGCAGATGTCTACGTATCGTAGCAATAGAGTTCTAATGCTTCTTAAAACGCGATATCGCATCTCACTGCTATGTTTTAATGATAAGATATAATATTCATTATGGAATGTTATGTATAACTCGTACTCACTTCAAAAGAATGTAATTGCGACCCTTCCATGCTAGGAAATAGCCTTTGCAGATGTCTACGTATCGTAGCTATAGAGTTCTAATGCTTCTCAAAACGCGATATAGCACCTCATTCCTATGTATCATGATAAGATATAATATTCATTGCGAAGTGTCATGTATACCTCGATTTCACTTCACAAGAATGTAAATGCGACACTTCCTTGCTAGGAAATATTGTTTGCAGATGTCTACGTATCACAGCAATAGAGTAATAATGCTTCTTAAAACGAGATGTCGTATTTCATTTCTATGTTTCGTAATAAGATATAATACTCATTGTGTAATGTTATGTATACCTCGTATTCACTTCAGTGGAATGTAAGTGCCACATGCCCATGCTAGGAAATAGAGTTTGCAGATGTCTACGCATATTAGCAATAGTGTTCTAATACTTCTCAAAACGCGATATAGCACCTCATTCCTATGTTTCATGATAAGATATAATATTCATTGCGAAGTGTCATGTATATCTCGTATTCAATTCAAAAGAATGTAAATGCGACACTTCCATGCGAGGAAATAGCGTTTGCAGATGTCTAAGTATCGTAGCAATAGAGTTCTAATGCTTCTTAGAACGCGATATCTCATCGGACTTCTATGTTTCATGATAAGATATAATATTCATTGCGAAGTGTCATCTATACCTCGTATTCACTTCAAAAGAATGTAAATGCGACACTTCCTTGCTAGGAAATGGTGTTTGCTGATGTCTACGTATCGTAGCAATAGGGTTCTAATGCTTCTTAGAACGCAATATCGCATCTCACTTCTATGTTCCATGATAAGATATAATATTCATTGCGATGTGTCATGTATACCTCGATTTCACTTCACAAGAATGTAAATGCGACACTTTCTTGCTAGGAAATATTGTTTGCAGATGTCTACGAATCACAGCAATAGAGTTCTAATGCTCCCTAAAATGCGATATCGCACCTCTCTTCTATGTTTCATGATAAGATATAATATTCAGTGCGAAGTGTCATGTATACCTCGATTTCACTTCACAAGAATGTAAATGCGACACTTCCTTGCTAGGAAATATTGTTTGCAGATGTCTACGTATCACAGCAATAGAGTACTAATGCTTCATAAAACGAGATGTCGTATTTCACATCTATGTTTCGTAATAAGATATAATATTCATTGTGTAATGTTATGTATACCTCGTATTCACTTCAGTGGAATGTAAGTGCGAAATTTCCTTGCTAGGAAATAGAGTTTGCAGATGTCTACGTATAATAGCAATAGAGTTCTAATGCTTCTCAAAACGCGATATAGCACCTCATTCCTATGTTTCATGATAGGCTATAATATTCATTGCGAAGTGTCATGTATATCTCGTATTCACTTCAAAAGAATGTAAATGCGACACTTCCATGCTAGGAAATAGCGTTTGCAGTTGTCTAAGTATCGTAGCAATAGAGTTCTAATGCTTCTTAGAACGCGATATCGCATCTGACTTCTATGTTTCATGATAATATATAATATTCATTGCGAAGTGTCATCTATACCTCGTATTCACTACAAAAGAATGTAAATGCGACACTTCCTTGCTAGGAAATAGCGTTTCCAGATGACCACGCATCGTAGGAATAGAGTTCTAATGCTTCTTAGAACGCGATATCGCATCTCACTTCTATGTTCCATGATAAGATATAATATTCATTGCGAAGTGTCATGTATACCTCGATTTCACTTCACAAGAATGTAAATGCGACACTTCCTTGCTAGGAAATATTGTTTGCAGATGTCTACGTATCACAGCAATAGAGTTCTAATGCTCCCTAAAATGCGATATCGCACCTCTCTTCTATGTTTCATGATAAGATATAATATTCAGTGCGAAGTGTCATGTATACCTCGATTTCACTTCACAAGAATGTAAATACGACACTTCCTTGCTAGGAAATAGAGTTTGCAGATGTCTACGTATCGTAGCAATAGAGTTCTAATGCTTCTTAGAACGCGATATCGCACCTCATTACTATGTCTCATGATAAGATATAATATTCATTGCGAAGTGTCATGTATATCTCGTATTCACTTCAAAAGAATGTAAATGCGACACTTCCATGCTAGGAAATAGCGATTGCAGATGTCTACGTATCGCAGCAATAGAGTTCTAATGCTCCCTAAAATGCGATATCGCACCTCTCTTCTATGTTTTATGATAAGGTATAATATTCATTACGAAGTGTCATGTATACCTCGTATTCACTTCAAAAGAATGTAAATGCGACACTTCCTTGCTAGGAAATATTGTTTGCAGATGTCTACGTATCACAGCAATAGAGTACTAATGATTCTTGAAACGAGATGTCGTATTTCATTTCTATGTTTCGTAATAAGATATAATATTCATTGTGTAATGTTATGTTTACCTCGTATTCGCTTCAGTGGAATGTAAGTGCGAAATTTCCTTGCTAGGAAATAGAGTTTGCTGATGTCTACGTATAATAGCAATAGAGTTCTAATGCTTCTCAAAACGCGATATAGCACCTCATTCCTATGTTTCATGATAAGCTATAATATTCATTGCGAAGTGTCATGTATATCTCGTATTCACTTCAAAAGAATGTAAATGCGACACTTCCATGCTAGGAAATAGCGTTTGCAGATGTCTACGTATAGCAGCAATAGAGTTCTAATGCTTCTTAAAACGCGATATCGCTTCTCACTGCTATGTTTCACGATAAGATATAATATTCATTATGGAGTGTTATGTATACCTCGTACTCACTTCAAAAGAATGTAAATGCGACCCTTCCATGCTAGGAAATAGCCTTTGCAGATGTCTACGTATCGTAGCAAAAGAGTTCTAATGCTTCTTAGAACGCGATATCGCACCTCACTTCTATGTTTCATGATAAGAAATAATATTCATTGCGAAGTGTCATGTATACATCGTATTCACTTCAAAAGAATGTAAATGCGACACTTCCATGCTAGGATGTAGCGTTTGCAGATGTCTACGTATCGTAGCAATAGGGTTCTAACGCTTCTTAGGACGCGATATCGCATCTCACTTCTATGTTCCATGATAAGATATAATATTCATTGCAAAGTGTCATGTATACCTCACTTTCACTTCACAAGAATGTAAATGCGACACTTCCTTGCTAGGAAATATTGTTTGCAGATGTCTACGTATCACAGCAATAGAGTACTAATGATTCTTAAAACGAGATGTCGTATTTCATTTCTATGTTTCGTAATAAGATATAATATTCATTGTGTAATGTTATGTATACCTCGTATTCACATCAGCGGAATGTAAGTGCGAAATTTCCTTACTAGGAAATAGAGCTTGCAGATGTCTACGCGTATTAGCAATAGAGTTCTAATGCTTCTCAAAACGCGATATAGCATCTCATTCCTATGTTTCATGATAAGATATAATATTCATTGCGAAGTGTGATGTATATCTCGTATTCACTTCAAAAGAATGTAAATGCGACACTTCCATGCTAGGAAATAGCGTTTGCAGATGTCTGCGTATCGCAGCAATAGAGTTCTAATACTTCTCAAAACGCGATATAGCACCTCATTCCTATGTTTCATGATAAGATATAATATTCATTGCGAAGTGTCATGTATATCTCGTATTCAATTCAAAAGAATGTAAATGCGACACTTCCATGCGAGGAAATAGCGTTTGCAGATGTCTAAGTATCGTAGCAATAGAGTTCTAATGCTTCTTAGAACGCGATATCTCATCGGACTTCTACGTTTCATGATAAGAAATAATATTCATTGCGAAGTGTCATGTATACATCGTATTCACTTCAAAAGAATGTAAATGCGACACTTCCATGCTAGGAAGTAGCGTTTGCAGATGTCTACGTATCGTAGCAATAGGGTTCTAACGCTTCTTAGGACGCGATATCGCATCTCACTTCTATGTTCCATGATAAGATATAATATTCATTGCAAAGTGTCATGTATACCTCAATTTCACTTCACAAGAATGTAAATGCGACACTTCCTTGCTAGGAAATATTGTTTGCAGATGTCTACGTATCACAGCAATAGAGTACTAATGATTCTTAAAACGATATGTCGTATTTCATTTCTATGTTTCGTAATAAGATATAATATTCATTGTGTAATGTTATGTATACCTCGTATTCACATCAGCGGAATGTAAGTGCGAAATTTCCTTGCTAGGAAATAGAGCTTGCAGATGTCTACGCGTATTAGCAATAGAGTTCTAATGCTTCTCAAAACGCGATATAGCATCTCATTCCTATGTTTCATGATAAGATATAATATTCATTGCGAAGTGTCATGTATACCTCGTATTCACTTCAAAAGAATGTAAATACGACACTTCCATGCTAGGAAATAGAGTTTGCAGATGTCTACGTATATTAGCAATAGAGTGCTAATGCTTCTCAAAACGCGATATAGCACCTCATACCTATGTTTCATGATAAGATATAATATTCATTGCGAAGTGTCATGTATATCTCGCATTCACTTCGAAAGAATGTAAATGTGACACTTCCATGCTAGGAAATAGCGTTTGCAGATGTCTACGTATCGTAGCAATAGAGTTCTAATGCTTCTTAAAACGCGATATCGCATCTCACTTCTATGTTTCATGATAAGATATAATATTCATTGGGAAGTGTCATGTATACCTCGTTTTCACTTCAATGGAATGTAAATGCGACAGTTCCTTCCTATGAAATGGAGTTTGCAGATGTCTACCTATATTAGCAATAGAGTACTAATGCTTCTCAAAACGCGATATAGCACCACATTCCTAAGTTTCATGATAAGATATAATATTCATTGCGAAGTGTCATGTATAACTCGTATTCACTTCATTGGAATGTAAATGCGACACTTCCATGCTAGGAAATAGCGCTTGCTGATGTCTACGTATCGTAGCAATAGAGTTCTAACGCTTCTTAAAACGAGATGTCGCATCTCATTTCCATGTTTCATGATAAGATATAATATCCATTGCGAAGTGTCATGCATACCTCGTATTCACTTCAAAAGAATGTAAATACGACACTTCCATGCTAGGAAATAGCGTTTGCTGATGTCTACGTATCGTAGCAAGAGATTTCTAATGCTTCTTAAAACGAGATGTAGCATTTCATTTCTATGTTTCGTGATAAGAGATAATATTCATTGTGGAGTGTTATGTATACCTCGTATTCACTTCAAAAGAATGTAAGTGCGACACTTGCATGCTAGGAAATAGCGTTTGCAGATGTCTACGTATCGTAGCAATAGAGTTCTAACGCTTCTTAAAATGCGATATCGCATCTCACTTCTATGTTTCATCATAAGATATAATATTCATTGCGAAGTGTCATGTATACCTCGTATTCACTTCAAAAGAATGTAAATGCGACACTTCCTTGCTAGGAAATAGCGTTTCCAGACGACTACGTATAGTAGCAATAGAGTTCTAGTGCTTCTTAAACGGGATGTCGCATCTCACTTCTATGTTTCATGATAAGATAGAATATTCATTGCGAAGTGTCATGTATACCTCGTATTCACTTCAAAAGAATGTAAATGCGACACTTCCTTGCTAGGAAATATTGTTTGCAGATGTCTACGTATCACAGCAGTAGAGTACTAATGATTCTTGAAACGAGATGTCGTATTTCATTTCTATGTTTCGTAATAAGATATAATATTCATTGTGTAATGTTATGTTTACCTCGTATTCGCTTCAGTGGAATGTAAGTGCGAAATTTCCTTGCTAGGAAATAGAGTTTGCTGATGTCTACGTATAATAGCAATAGAGTTCTAATGCTTCTCAAAACGCGATATAGCACCTCATTCCTATGTTTCATGATAAGCTATAATATTCATTGCGAAGTGTCATGTATATCTCGTATTCACTTCAAAAGAATGTAAATGCGACACTTCCATGCTAGGAAATAGCGTTTGCAGATGTCTACGTATCGCAGCAATAGAGTTCTAATGCTTCTTAAAACGCGATATCGCTTCTCACTGCTATGTTTCATGATAAGATATAATATTCATTATGGAGTGTTATGTATACCTCGTACTCACTTCAAAAGAATGTAAATGCGACCCTTCCATGCTAGGAAATAGCCTTTGCAGATGTCTACGTATCGTAGCAATAGAGTTCTAATGCTTCTTAGAACGCGATATAGCACCTCACTTCTATGTTTCATGATAAGAAATAATATTCATTGCGAAGTGTCATGTATACATCGTATTCACTTCAAAAGAATGTAAATGCGACACTTCCATGCTAGGAAGTAGCGTTTGCAGATGTCTACGTATCGTAGCAATAGGGTTCTAACGCTTCTTAGGACGCGATATCGCATCTCACTTCTATGTTCCATGATAAGATATAATATTCATTGCAAAGTGTCATGTATACCTCAATTTCACTTCACAAGAATGTAAATGCGACACTTCCTTGCTAGGAAATATTGTTTGCAGATGTCTACGTATCACAGCAATAGAGTACTAATGATTCTTAGAACGATATGTCGTATTTCATTTCTATGTTTCGTAATAAGATATAATATTCATTGTGTAATGTTATGTATACCTCGTATTCACATCAGCGGAATGTAAGTGCGAAATTTCCTTGCTAGGAAATAGAGCTTGCAGATGTCTACGCGTATTAGCAATAGAGTTCTAATGCTTCTCAAAACGCGATATAGCATCTCATTCCTATGTTTCATGATAAGATATAATATTCATTGCGAAGTGTCATGTATACCTCGTATTCACTTCAAAGGAATGTAAATACGACACTTCCATGCTAGGAAATAGAGTTTGCAGATGTCTACGTATATTAGCAATAGAGTGCTAATGCTTCTCAAAACGCGATATAGCACCTCATACCTATGTTTCATGATAAGATATAATATTCATTGCGAAGTGTCATGTATATCTCGCATTCACTTCGAAAGAATGTAAATGTGACACTTCCATGCTAGGAAATAGCGTTTGCAGATGTCTACGTATCGTAGCAATAGAGTTCTAATGCTTCTTAAAACGCGATATCGCATCTCACTTCTATGTTTCATGATAAGATATAATATTCATTGGGAAGTGTCATGTATACCTCGTTTTCACTTCAATGGAATGTAAATGCGACAGTTCCTTCCTATGAAATGGAGTTTGCAGATGTCTACCTATATTAGCAATAGAGTACTAATGCTTCTCAAAACGCGATATAGCACCACATTCCTAAGTTTCATGATAAGATATAATATTCATTGCGAAGTGTCATGTATAACTCGTATTCACTTCATTGGAATGTAAATGCGACACTTCCATGCTAGGAAATAGCGCTTGCTGATGTCTACGTATCGTAGCAATAGAGTTCTAACGCTTCTTAAAACGAGATGTCGCATCTCATTTCCATGTTTCATGATAAGATATAATATCCATTGCGAAGTGTCATGCATACCTCGTATTCACTTCAAAAGAATGTAAATACGACACTTCCATGCTAGGAAATAGCGTTTGCTGATGTCTACGTATCGTAGCAAGAGATTTCTAATGCTTCCTAAAACGAGATGTAGCATTTCATTTCTATGTTTCGTGATAAGAGATAATATTCATTGTGGAGTGTTATGTATACCTCGTATTCACTTCAAAAGAATGTAAGTGCGACACTTGCATGCTAGGAAATAGCGTTTGCAGATGTCTACGTATCGTAGCAATAGAGTTCTAACGCTTCTTAAAATGCGATATCGCATCTCACTTCTATGTTTCATCATAAGATATAATATTCATTGCGAAGTGTCATGTATACCTCGTATTCACTTCAAAAGAATGTAAATGCGACACTTCCTTGCTAGGAAATAGCGTTTCCAGACGACTACGTATAGTAGCAATAGAGTTCTAGTGCTTCTTAAACGGGATGTCGCATCTCACTTCTATGTTTCATGATAAGATAGAATATTCATTGCGAAGTGTCATGTATACCTCGTATTCACTTCAAAAGAATGTAAATGCGAAACTTCCATTCCAGGAAATAACGTTTGCAGATGTCTACGTATATCAGCCATAGAGTTCTAATGCTTCTCAAAACGCGATATAGCACCTCATTCCTATGTTTCATGATAAGATATAATATTCTTTGCGAAGTGCCATGTATATCTTGTATTCACTTCAAAAGAATGTAAATGCGACACTTCCATGCTAGGAAATAGCGTTCGCAGATGTCTACGTATCGTAGCAATATAGTTCTTATGCTTCCTAAAACGCGACATCGCATCTCACTTCTATGTTTCATGATAAGATATAATATTCAGTGCGAAGTGTCATGTATACCTCGATTTCACTTCACAAGAATGTAAATGCGACACTTCCTTGCTAGGAAATATTGTTTGCAGATGTCTACGTATCACAGCAATAGAGTTCTAATGCTCCCTAAAATGCGATATCGCACCTCTCTTCTATGTTTCATGATAAGATATAATATTCAGTGCGAAGTGTCATGTATACCTCGATTTCACTTCACAAGAATGTAAATACGACACTTCCTTGCTAGGAAATAGAGTTTGCAGATGTCTACGTATCGTAGCAATAGAGTTCTAATGCTTCTTAGAACGCGATATCGCACCTCATTACTATGTCTCATGATAAGATATAATATTCATTGCGAAGTGTCATGTATATCTCGTATTCACTTCAAAAGAATGTAAATGCGACACTTCCATGCTAGGAAATAGCGATTGCAGATGTCTACGTATCGCAGCAATAGAGTTCTAATGCTCCCTAAAATGCGATATCGCACCTCTCTTCTATGTTTTATGATAAGGTATAATATTCATTACGAAGTGTCATGTATACCTCGTATTCACTTCAAAAGAATGTAAATGCGACACTTCCTTGCTAGGAAATATTGTTTGCAGATGTCTACGTATCACAGCAATAGAGTACTAATGATTCTTGAAACGAGATGTCGTATTTCATTTCTATGTTTCGTAATAAGATATAATATTCATTGTGTAATGTTATGTTTACCTCGTATTCGCTTCAGTGGAATGTAAGTGCGAAATTTCCTTGCTAGGAAATAGAGTTTGCTGATGTCTACGTATAATAGCAATAGAGTTCTAATGCTTCTCAAAACGCGATATAGCACCTCATTCCTATGTTTCATGATAAGCTATAATATTCATTGCGAAGTGTCATGTATATCTCGTATTCACTTCAAAAGAATGTAAATGCGACACTTCCATGCTAGGAAATAGCGTTTGCAGATGTCTACGTATAGCAGCAATAGAGTTCTAATGCTTCTTAAAACGCGATATCGCTTCTCACTGCTATGTTTCACGATAAGATATAATATTCATTATGGAGTGTTATGTATACCTCGTACTCACTTCAAAAGAATGTAAATGCGACCCTTCCATGCTAGGAAATAGCCTTTGCAGATGTCTACGTATCGTAGCAAAAGAGTTCTAATGCTTCTTAGAACGCGATATCGCACCTCACTTCTATGTTTCATGATAAGAAATAATATTCATTGCGAAGTGTCATGTATACATCGTATTCACTTCAAAAGAATGTAAATGCGACACTTCCATGCTAGGATGTAGCGTTTGCAGATGTCTACGTATCGTAGCAATAGGGTTCTAACGCTTCTTAGGACGCGATATCGCATCTCACTTCTATGTTCCATGATAAGATATAATATTCATTGCAAAGTGTCATGTATACCTCACTTTCACTTCACAAGAATGTAAATGCGACACTTCCTTGCTAGGAAATATTGTTTGCAGATGTCTACGTATCACAGCAATAGAGTACTAATGATTCTTAAAACGAGATGTCGTATTTCATTTCTATGTTTCGTAATAAGATATAATATTCATTGTGTAATGTTATGTATACCTCGTATTCACATCAGCGGAATGTAAGTGCGAAATTTCCTTACTAGGAAATAGAGCTTGCAGATGTCTACGCGTATTAGCAATAGAGTTCTAATGCTTCTCAAAACGCGATATAGCATCTCATTCCTATGTTTCATGATAAGATATAATATTCATTGCGAAGTGTGATGTATATCTCGTATTCACTTCAAAAGAATGTAAATGCGACACTTCCATGCTAGGAAATAGCGTTTGCAGATGTCTGCGTATCGCAGCAATAGAGTTCTAATACTTCTCAAAACGCGATATAGCACCTCATTCCTATGTTTCATGATAAGATATAATATTCATTGCGAAGTGTCATGTATATCTCGTATTCAATTCAAAAGAATGTAAATGCGACACTTCCATGCGAGGAAATAGCGTTTGCAGATGTCTAAGTATCGTAGCAATAGAGTTCTAATGCTTCTTAGAACGCGATATCTCATCGGACTTCTACGTTTCATGATAAGAAATAATATTCATTGCGAAGTGTCATGTATACATCGTATTCACTTCAAAAGAATGTAAATGCGACACTTCCATGCTAGGAAGTAGCGTTTGCAGATGTCTACGTATCGTAGCAATAGGGTTCTAACGCTTCTTAGGACGCGATATCGCATCTCACTTCTATGTTCCATGATAAGATATAATATTCATTGCAAAGTGTCATGTATACCTCAATTTCACTTCACAAGAATGTAAATGCGACACTTCCTTGCTAGGAAATATTGTTTGCAGATGTCTACGTATCACAGCAATAGAGTACTAATGATTCTTAAAACGATATGTCGTATTTCATTTCTATGTTTCGTAATAAGATATAATATTCATTGTGTAATGTTATGTATACCTCGTATTCACATCAGCGGAATGTAAGTGCGAAATTTCCTTGCTAGGAAATAGAGCTTGCAGATGTCTACGCGTATTAGCAATAGAGTTCTAATGCTTCTCAAAACGCGATATAGCATCTCATTCCTATGTTTCATGATAAGATATAATATTCATTGCGAAGTGTCATGTATACCTCGTATTCACTTCAAAAGAATGTAAATACGACACTTCCATGCTAGGAAATAGAGTTTGCAGATGTCTACGTATATTAGCAATAGAGTGCTAATGCTTCTCAAAACGCGATATAGCACCTCATACCTATGTTTCATGATAAGATATAATATTCATTGCGAAGTGTCATGTATATCTCGCATTCACTTCGAAAGAATGTAAATGTGACACTTCCATGCTAGGAAATAGCGTTTGCAGATGTCTACGTATCGTAGCAATAGAGTTCTAATGCTTCTTAAAACGCGATATCGCATCTCACTTCTATGTTTCATGATAAGATATAATATTCATTGGGAAGTGTCATGTATACCTCGTTTTCACTTCAATGGAATGTAAATGCGACAGTTCCTTCCTATGAAATGGAGTTTGCAGATGTCTACCTATATTAGCAATAGAGTACTAATGCTTCTCAAAACGCGATATAGCACCACATTCCTAAGTTTCATGATAAGATATAATATTCATTGCGAAGTGTCATGTATAACTCGTATTCACTTCATTGGAATGTAAATGCGACACTTCCATGCTAGGAAATAGCGCTTGCTGATGTCTACGTATCGTAGCAATAGAGTTCTAACGCTTCTTAAAACGAGATGTCGCATCTCATTTCCATGTTTCATGATAAGATATAATATCCATTGCGAAGTGTCATGCATACCTCGTATTCACTTCAAAAGAATGTAAATACGACACTTCCATGCTAGGAAATAGCGTTTGCTGATGTCTACGTATCGTAGCAAGAGATTTCTAATGCTTCTTAAAACGAGATGTAGCATTTCATTTCTATGTTTCGTGATAAGAGATAATATTCATTGTGGAGTGTTATGTATACCTCGTATTCACTTCAAAAGAATGTAAGTGCGACACTTGCATGCTAGGAAATAGCGTTTGCAGATGTCTACGTATCGTAGCAATAGAGTTCTAACGCTTCTTAAAATGCGATATCGCATCTCACTTCTATGTTTCATCATAAGATATAATATTCATTGCGAAGTGTCATGTATACCTCGTATTCACTTCAAAAGAATGTAAATGCGACACTTCCTTGCTAGGAAATAGCGTTTCCAGACGACTACGTATAGTAGCAATAGAGTTCTAGTGCTTCTTAAACGGGATGTCGCATCTCACTTCTATGTTTCATGATAAGATAGAATATTCATTGCGAAGTGTCATGTATACCTCGTATTCACTTCAAAAGAATGTAAATGCGACACTTCCTTGCTAGGAAATATTGTTTGCAGATGTCTACGTATCACAGCAGTAGAGTACTAATGATTCTTGAAACGAGATGTCGTATTTCATTTCTATGTTTCGTAATAAGATATAATATTCATTGTGTAATGTTATGTTTACCTCGTATTCGCTTCAGTGGAATGTAAGTGCGAAATTTCCTTGCTAGGAAATAGAGTTTGCTGATGTCTACGTATAATAGCAATAGAGTTCTAATGCTTCTCAAAACGCGATATAGCACCTCATTCCTATGTTTCATGATAAGCTATAATATTCATTGCGAAGTGTCATGTATATCTCGTATTCACTTCAAAAGAATGTAAATGCGACACTTCCATGCTAGGAAATAGCGTTTGCAGATGTCTACGTATCGCAGCAATAGAGTTCTAATGCTTCTTAAAACGCGATATCGCTTCTCACTGCTATGTTTCATGATAAGATATAATATTCATTATGGAGTGTTATGTATACCTCGTACTCACTTCAAAAGAATGTAAATGCGACCCTTCCATGCTAGGAAATAGCCTTTGCAGATGTCTACGTATCGTAGCAATAGAGTTCTAATGCTTCTTAGAACGCGATATAGCACCTCACTTCTATGTTTCATGATAAGAAATAATATTCATTGCGAAGTGTCATGTATACATCGTATTCACTTCAAAAGAATGTAAATGCGACACTTCCATGCTAGGAAGTAGCGTTTGCAGATGTCTACGTATCGTAGCAATAGGGTTCTAACGCTTCTTAGGACGCGATATCGCATCTCACTTCTATGTTCCATGATAAGATATAATATTCATTGCAAAGTGTCATGTATACCTCAATTTCACTTCACAAGAATGTAAATGCGACACTTCCTTGCTAGGAAATATTGTTTGCAGATGTCTACGTATCACAGCAATAGAGTACTAATGATTCTTAGAACGATATGTCGTATTTCATTTCTATGTTTCGTAATAAGATATAATATTCATTGTGTAATGTTATGTATACCTCGTATTCACATCAGCGGAATGTAAGTGCGAAATTTCCTTGCTAGGAAATAGAGCTTGCAGATGTCTACGCGTATTAGCAATAGAGTTCTAATGCTTCTCAAAACGCGATATAGCATCTCATTCCTATGTTTCATGATAAGATATAATATTCATTGCGAAGTGTCATGTATACCTCGTATTCACTTCAAAGGAATGTAAATACGACACTTCCATGCTAGGAAATAGAGTTTGCAGATGTCTACGTATATTAGCAATAGAGTGCTAATGCTTCTCAAAACGCGATATAGCACCTCATACCTATGTTTCATGATAAGATATAATATTCATTGCGAAGTGTCATGTATATCTCGCATTCACTTCGAAAGAATGTAAATGTGACACTTCCATGCTAGGAAATAGCGTTTGCAGATGTCTACGTATCGTAGCAATAGAGTTCTAATGCTTCTTAAAACGCGATATCGCATCTCACTTCTATGTTTCATGATAAGATATAATATTCATTGGGAAGTGTCATGTATACCTCGTTTTCACTTCAATGGAATGTAAATGCGACAGTTCCTTCCTATGAAATGGAGTTTGCAGATGTCTACCTATATTAGCAATAGAGTACTAATGCTTCTCAAAACGCGATATAGCACCACATTCCTAAGTTTCATGATAAGATATAATATTCATTGCGAAGTGTCATGTATAACTCGTATTCACTTCATTGGAATGTAAATGCGACACTTCCATGCTAGGAAATAGCGCTTGCTGATGTCTACGTATCGTAGCAATAGAGTTCTAACGCTTCTTAAAACGAGATGTCGCATCTCATTTCCATGTTTCATGATAAGATATAATATCCATTGCGAAGTGTCATGCATACCTCGTATTCACTTCAAAAGAATGTAAATACGACACTTCCATGCTAGGAAATAGCGTTTGCTGATGTCTACGTATCGTAGCAAGAGATTTCTAATGCTTCCTAAAACGAGATGTAGCATTTCATTTCTATGTTTCGTGATAAGAGATAATATTCATTGTGGAGTGTTATGTATACCTCGTATTCACTTCAAAAGAATGTAAGTGCGACACTTGCATGCTAGGAAATAGCGTTTGCAGATGTCTACGTATCGTAGCAATAGAGTTCTAACGCTTCTTAAAATGCGATATCGCATCTCACTTCTATGTTTCATCATAAGATATAATATTCATTGCGAAGTGTCATGTATACCTCGTATTCACTTCAAAAGAATGTAAATGCGACACTTCCTTGCTAGGAAATAGCGTTTCCAGACGACTACGTATAGTAGCAATAGAGTTCTAGTGCTTCTTAAACGGGATGTCGCATCTCACTTCTATGTTTCATGATAAGATAGAATATTCATTGCGAAGTGTCATGTATACCTCGTATTCACTTCAAAAGAATGTAAATGCGAAACTTCCATTCCAGGAAATAACGTTTGCAGATGTCTACGTATATCAGCCATAGAGTTCTAATGCTTCTCAAAACGCGATATAGCACCTCATTCCTATGTTTCATGATAAGATATAATATTCTTTGCGAAGTGCCATGTATATCTTGTATTCACTTCAAAAGAATGTAAATGCGACACTTCCATGCTAGGAAATAGCGTTCGCAGATGTCTACGTATCGTAGCAATATAGTTCTTATGCTTCCTAAAACGCGACATCGCATCTCACTTCTATGTTTCATGATAAGATATAATATTCAGTGCGAAGTGTCATGTATACCTCGATTTCACTTCACAAGAATGTAAATACGACACTTCCTTGCTAGGAAATAGCGTTTGCAGATGTCTACGTATCGTAGCAATAGAGTTCTAATGCTTCTTAGAACGCGATATCGCACCTCATTACTATGTCTCATGATAAGATATAATATTCATTGCGAAGTGTCATGTATATCTCGTATTCACTTCAAAAGAATGTAAATGCGACACTTCCATGCTAGGAAATAGCGATTGCAGATGTCTACGTATCGCAGCAATAGAGTTCTAATGCTCCCTAAAATGCGATATCGCACCTCTCTTCTATGTTTCATGATAAGGTATAATATTCATTACGAAGTGTCATGTATACCTCGTATTCACTTCAAAAGAATGTAAATGCGACACTTCCTTGCTAGGAAATATTGTTTGCAGATGTCTACGTATCACAGCAATAGAGTACTAATGATTCTTGAAACGAGATGTCGTATTTCATTTCTATGTTTCGTAATAAGATATAATATTCATTGTGTAATGTTATGTTTACCTCGTATTCGCTTCAGTGGAATGTAAGTGCGAAATTTCCTTGCTAGGAAATAGAGTTTGCTGATGTCTACGTATAATAGCAATAGAGTTCTAATGCTTCTCAAAACGCGATATAGCACCTCATTCCTATGTTTCATGATAAGCTATAATATTCATTGCGAAGTGTCATGTATATCTCGTATTCACTTCAAAAGAATGTAAATGCGACACTTCCATGCTAGGAAATAGCGTTTGCAGATGTCTACGTATCGCAGCAATAGAGTTCTAATGCTTCTTAAAACGCGATATCGCTTCTCACTGCTATGTTTCATGATAAGATATAATATTCATTATGGAGTGTTATGTATACCTCGTACTCACTTCAAAAGAATGTAAATGCGACCCTTCCATGCTAGGAAATAGCCTTTGCAGATGTCTACGTATCGTAGCAATAGAGTTCTAATGCTTCTTAGAACGCGATATCGCACCTCACTTCTATGTTTCATGATAAGAAATAATATTCACTGCGAAGTGTCATGTATACATCGTATTCACTTCAAAAGAATGTAAATGCGACACTTCCATGCTAGGAAGTAGCGTTTGCAGATGTCTACGTATCGTAGCAATAGTGTTCTAACGCTTCTTAGGACGCGATATCGCATCTCACTTCTATGTTCCATGATAAGATATAATATTCATTGCAAAGTGTCATGTATACCTCAATTTCACTTCACAAGAATGTAAATGCGACACTTCCTTGCTAGGAAATATTGTTTGCAGATGTCTACGTATCACAGCAATAGAGTACTAATGATTCTTAAAACGAGATGTCGTATTTCATTTCTATGTTTCGTAATAAGATATAATATTCATTGTGTAATGTTATGTATACCTCGTATTCACATCAGCGGAATGTAAGTGCGAAATTTCCTTGCTAGGAAATAGAGCTTGCAGATGTCTACGCGTATTAGCAATAGAGTTCTAATGCTTCTCAAAACGCGATATAGCATCTCATTCCTATGTTTCATGATAAGATATAATATTCATTGCGAAGTGTCATGTATACCTCGTATTCACTTCAAAAGAATGTAAATACGACACTTCCATGCTAGGAAATAGAGTTTGCAGATGTCTACGTATATTAGCAATAGAGTGCTAATGCTTCTCAAAACGCGATATAGCACCTCATACCTATGTTTCATGATAAGATATAATATTCATTGCGAAGTGTCATGTATATCTCGCATTCAATTCGAAAGAATGTAAATGTGACACTTCCATGCTAGGAAATAGCGTTTGCAGATGTCTACGTATCGTAGCAGTAGAGTTCTAATGCTTCTTAAAACGCGATATCGCATCTCACTTCTATGTTTCATGATAAGATATAATATTCATTGGGAAGTGTCATGTATACCTCGTTTTCACTTCAATGGAATGTAAATGCGACAGTTCCTTCCTATGAAATGGAGTTTGCAGATGTCTACCTATATTAGCAATAGAGTACTAATGCTTCTCAAAACGCGATATAGAACCACATTCCTAAGTTTCATGATAAGATATAATATTCATTGCGAAGTGTCATGTATACCTCGTATTCACTTCATTGGAATGAAAATGCGACACTTCCATGCTAGGAAATAGCGCTTGCTGATGTCTACGTATCGTAGCAATAGAGTTCTAACGCTTCTTAAAACGAGATGTCGCATCTCATTTCCATGTTTCATGATAAGATATAATATCCATTGCGAAGTGTCATGCATACCTCGTATTCACTTCAAAAGAATGTAAATACGACACTTCCATGCTAGGAAATAGCGTTTGCTGATGTCTACGTATCGTAGCAAGAGATTTCTAATGCTTCTTAAAACGAGATGTAGCATTTCATTTCTATGTTTCGTGATAAGAGATAATATTCATTGTGGAGTGTTATGTATACCTCGTATTCACTTCAAAAGAATGTAAGTGCGACACTTGCATGCGAGGAAATAGCGTTTGCAGATGTCTACGTATCGATGCAATAGAGTTCTAATGCTTCCTTAACCGCGATGTCGCACCTCAGTTCTATATTCCTTGATAAGATATGATATTCATTGCGAAGTGTTATGTATACCTCGTCTACACTTCAAATGAATGTTAATGTCACACGTCCTTGCTAGGAAATAGCGTTTCCAGATGTCTACATATCGGAGCATTAGTGTTCTAATGCTTTTTAAAACGCGATATAGCATCTCATTTCTATGTTGCATGATAAGATATAATGTTCATTGCAAAGTGTTATGTATACGTCGTGTACACTTCAAAAGAATGTAAATTGCACACGTCCATCCTAGGAAATGCGTTTCCTGTTGTCCACGTATCGAAGCAATGGTGGAATATTTCCCAGCAAGGAAATGTGGCATTTACTTTCATTCAGAGTATAGACGAAGTATACATAATACTTCGCAATGAATGTTATATCTTATCATGAAACATCGAAGAAAGGTGCGATGTCGCGTTTTAAGAAGCATTAGAACTCCAACGCTTCGATACGTAGACATCTCGAAACGCTATTTCCCTGCAAGGAAGTGTAGCATTTACTTTCATTTGAAGTGAATACGAGGCATACATGACACTTCGCAATGAATATTATATCTCATCATGAAGCATAGAAATGAGATGCGATATCGCGATGTAAGAAGCATTTGAACTTTATTGCTACGATACGTAGACAACTGAAAACGCTATTTCCTAGCAAGGAAATGTCTCATTTACATTCGTTTGAAGTGTATGCGAGGTATATATGACACTTTGCAGTTAATATTATATCTTACCATGAAACATAGAAATGAGATGCGATATCGCGTTTAGAGAAGCATTGGAACTCTATTGCTTCGATACGGAGACATCTGCAAACGCTATTTAATATAAAGGAAGTGTCGCATTATCATTCTTTTGAAGCGAATACGAGGTATACGTGACACTTCGCAATGAATATTATATCCTATCACGAAACATAGAAATGAAATGCGACATCTCCTTTGAAGAAGCATTAGGACTCCATTGCTGCGATACATAGACATCTGCGAACGCTATTTCCTAGGACGGAAACGTCGCATTTAATTTCTTTTGAAGTGAATACGAGGTATACATGACACTTCCCATGAATATTATACCCTATCACGAAACATAGAAATGAGATGTGATGTCGCTATTTCAGTAGCATTAGAACTCCATTGCTACGATACGTAGACATCTGCAAACGCTATTTCCTAGCAAGGAAGTGTCACATTTACATTCTTTAGAAGTGAATACGAGGCATACATGACACTTCGCAATGAATATTATATCTTATCACGAAACATAGAAATGAAATGCGATATCTCGTTTTAAGAAGCATTAGGACTCTATTGCTACGATACATAGACTTCTGCAAACGATATTTCATAGCAAGGAAGTGTCCCACTTACATTCTTTTGAGGCGAATACGAGGTATACATAACACTCCTCAACGAATATTATATCTTGTCACGAAACATAGAAATGAGATGCGATATCGCGTTTCAAGAAGCATTAGAACACTATTGGTACGATACGTAGACATCTGCAAACGCTATTTCCTAGGAAGGAAGTGTCGCATTTACATTCATTTGAGGTGTATGCGAGGTTTAAGTGACACTTCGCAATGAATATCATATCTTATCATGAACGATAGAAATGAGATGCGATATCGCGTTTTGAGAAGCATTAGAACACCATTCCTGCGATATGTGGAAATCTGCAAACGCTATTTCCTGGCAAGGAAGTGTCGCATTTACATTCTTTTGAAGTGAATACGAGGTATACATGACACATCGCAATGAACATTATATCTTATCATGAAATATAGAAATGAGATGCGATATCGCGTTTTAAGAAGTATTAGAACACTATTGCTTCGATACGTAGACATCTGCACTCGCTATTACCTAGCAAGGAAGTGTCGCATTTACATTCATTTGAAGTGTATACGAGGTATACATGACACTTCGCAAATCATATTATATCTTACCATGAAACATAGAAATGAGATGCGATTTCGCGTTTTAAGAAGCATTAGAACTTTATAGCTACGATAGGTAGACATCTGCAAACGCTATTTCCTTGCAAGGAAGTGTCGCATTTACATTCATTTGAAGTGTAGACGAGGAATACATGACACTTCGCAAATCATATTATATCTTACTATGAAACATAGAAATGAGTTGCGATGTCGCGTTTTAAGAAGCATTAGAAATCTATTGCTATGATACGTAGACATCTGCAAACGCTATTTCCTAGCGAGGAAGTGTCGCATTCACATTCATTTGAAGTGTAGACGAGGAATACATGACACTTCGCAAATAATATTATATCTTACCATGAAACATAGATATGAGATGCAATATCTAGTTTTAAGAAGCTTTTGAACTCTATTGCTTCGATACGTAGACATCTGCAATCGCTATTTCCTTTCAAGGAAGTGTCGCATTTACATTCGTCTGAAGTGTAGACGAGGAATACATGATACTTCGCAAATCATATTATATCTTACCATGAAACAAAGAAATGAGATGCGATATCGCGTTTTAAGAATCATAAGAACTCTATTGCTACGATACGTAGACATCTGCAAACGCTAATTCCTTGCAAGGAAGTGTCGCATTTACATTCATTTGAATCGTAGACGAGGAATTCATGACACTTCGCAAATCATATTATATCTTACCATGAAACATAGGAATGAGATGCGATATCGCGTTTTAAGAAGCATTAGAAAGCTATTGCTACGATACGTAGACATCTGCAAACGCTATTTCCTAGCGAGGAAGTATCGCATTCACATTCATTTGAAGTGTAGACGAGGAATACATAACACTTCGCAAATTATGTTATATCCTACCATGAAACATAGAAATGAGGTGCGATATCGCGTTTTAAGAATCATATGAACACTATTGCTACGATACGTAGACATCTGCAAACGCTATTTCCTAGCGAGGAAGTGGCGCATTTACATTCATTTGAAGTGTAGACGAGGAATACATGACACTTCGCAAATCATATTATATCTTACCATGAAACATAGAAATGAGATGCGATATCGCGTTTTAAGAATCATATGAACTCTATTGCTACGATACGTAGACATCTTCAAACGCTATTTCCTAGCGAGGAAGTGTCGCATTTACATTCATTTGAAGCGTAGACGCGGAATACATGACACTTCGCAAATCATATTATATCTTACCATGAAACATAGAAATGAGATGCGATATCGCGTTTTAAGAATCATAAGATCTCTATTGCTACGATACGTAGACATCTTCAAACGCTATTTCCTAGCGAGGAAGTGTCGCATTTACATTCATTTGAAGCGTAGACGCGGAATACATGACACTTCGCAAATCATATTATATCCTACCATGAAACATAGAAATGAGATGCGATATCGCGTTTTAAGAATCATATGAACTCTATTGCTTCGATACGTAGACATCTGCAATCGCTATTTCTTTTCAAGGAAGTGTCGCATTTACATTCGTTTGAAGTGTAGACGAGGAATACATGATACTTCGCAAATCATATTATATCTTACCATGAAACAAAGAAATGAGATGCGATATCGCGTTTTAAGAATCATGAGAACTCTATTGCTACGATACGTAGACATCTGCAAACGCTATTTCCTAGCGAGGAAGTGTCGCATTCACATTCATTTGAAGTGTAGACGAGGAATACATAACACTTCGCAAATCGTATTATATCTTACCATGAAACAAAGAAATGAGATGCGATATCGCGTTTTAAGAATCATGAGAACTCTATTGCTACGATACGTAGACATCTGCAAACGCTATTTCCTTGCAAGGAAGTGTCGCATTTACATTCATTTGAATCGTAGACGAGGAATACATGACACTTCGCAAATCATATTATATCTTACAATGAAACATAGAAATGAGATGCGATATCGCGTTTTAAGAAGCATTAGAAAGCTATTGCTACGATACGTAGACATCTGCAAACGCTATTTCCTAGCGAGGAAGTAACGCATTCACATTCATTTGAAGTGTAGACGAGGAATACATAACACTTCGCAAATTATGTTATATCCTACCATGAAACATAGAAATGAGATGCGATATCGCGTTTTAAGAATCATATGAACTCTATTGCTACGATACGTAGACATCTGCAAACGCTATTTCCTAGCGAGGAAGTGTCGCATTCACATTCATTTAAGTGTAGACGAGGAATACATGACACTTCGCAAATCATATTATATCTTACCATGAAACATAGAAATGAGATGCGATATTGCGTTTTAAGAAGCATTAGAAAGCTATTGCTACGATACGTAGACATCTGCAAACGCTATTTCCTAGCGAGGAAGTATCGCATTCACATTCATTTGAAGTGTAGACGAGGAATACATAACACTTCGCAAATTTTGTTATATCCTACCATGAAACAAAGAAATGAGATGCGATATCGCGTCTTAAGAATCATATGAACTCTATTGCTACGATACGTAGACACCTGCAAACGCTATTTCCTATCGAGGAAGAGTCGCATTCACATTCATTTCAAGTGTAGACGAGGAATACATGACACTTCGCAAATCATATTATATCTTACCATGAAACATAGAAATGAGATGCGATATCGCGTTTTAAGAATCATAAGAACTCTATTGCTACGATACGTAGACATCTGCAAACGCTATTTCCTTGCAAGGAAGTGTCGCATTTACATTCATTTGAATCGTAGACGAGGAATACATGACACTTCGCAAATCATATTATATCTTACCATGCAACATAGAAATGAGATGCGATATCGCGTTTTAAGAAGCATTAGGAAGCTATTGCTACGATACGTAGACATCTGCAAACGCTATTTCCTAGCGAGGAAGTGTCGCATTTACATTCATTTGAAGTGTAGACGAGGAATACATGACACTTCGCAAATCATATTATATCTTACCATGAAACATAGAAATGAGATGCGATATCGCGTTTTAAGAATCATATGAACTCTATTGCTACGATACGTAGACATCTTCAAACGCTATTTCCTAGCGAGGAAGTGTCGCATTTACATTCATTTGAAGTGTAGACGCGGAATACATGACACTTCGCAAATCATATTATATCTTACCATGAAACATAGAAATGAGATGCGAAATCGCGTTTTAAGAATCATAAGAACTCTATTGCTACGATACGTAGACATTTGCAAACGCTATTTCCTTGCAAGGAAGTGTCGCATTTACATTCATTTGAATCGTAGACGAGGAATGCATAACACTTCGCAAATCATATTACATCTTACCATGAAACATAGAAATGAGATGCGATATCGCGTTTTAAGAAGCATTAGAACTCTATTGCTACGATACCTAGACATCTGCAGACGCTATTTCCTAGCAAGGAAGTGTCGCATTTACATTCATTTGAAGTGTAGACGAGGAATATATGACACTTCGCAAATCATATTATATCTTACCATGAAACATAGAAATGAGATGCGACATCGCGTTTTAAGAATCATATGAACTCTATTGCTTCGATACGTAGACATCTGCAATCGCTATTTCCTTTCAAGGAAGTGTCGCATTTACATTCGTTTGAAGTGTAGACGAGGAATACATGATACTTCGCAAATCATATTATATCTTACCATGAAACAAAGAAATGAGATGCGATATCGCGTTTTAAGAATCATATGAACTCTATTCCTACGATACGTAGACATCTGCAAACGCTATTTCCTAGCGAGGAAGTGTCGCATTTACATTCATTTGAAGTGTAGACGAGGAATACATGACACTTCGCAAATCATATTATATCTTACCATGAAACATAGAAATGAGATGCGATATCGCGTTTTAAGAACCATATGAACTCTATTGCTACGATACGTAGACATCTTCAAACGCTATTTCCTAGCGAGGAAGTGTCGCATTTACATTCATTTGAAGCGTAGACGCGGAATACATGACACTTCGCAAATCATATTATATCTTACCATGAAACATAGAAATGAGATGCGATGTCGCGTTTTAAGAATCATAAGAACTCTATTGCTACGATACGTAGACATCTTCAAACGCTATTTCCTAGCGAGGAAGTGTCGCATTTACATTCATTTGAAGCGTAGACGCGGAATACATGACACTTCGCAAATCATATTATATCCTACCATGAAACATAGAAATGAGATGCGATATCGCGTTTTAAGAATCATATGAACTCTATTGCTTCGATACGTAGACATCTGCAATCGCTATTTCCTTTCAAGGAAGTGTCGCATTTACATTCGTTTGAAGTGTAGACGAGGAATACATGATACTTCGCAAATCATATTATATCTTACCATGAAACAAAGAAATGAGATGCGATATCGCGTTTTAAGAATCATAAGAACTCTATTGCTACGATACGTAGACATCTGCAAACGCTATTTCCTTGCAAGGAAGTGTCGCATTTACATACACTTGAAGTGTAGGCGAGGAATACATAACACTTCGCAAATAATTTTACATCCTACCATGAAACATAGAAATGAGATGCGATATCGCGTTTTAAGAAGCATTAGAAAGCTATTGCTACGATACGTAGACATCTGCAAACGCTATTTCCTAGCGAGGAAGTATCGCATTCACATTCATTTGAAGTGTAGACGAGGAATACATAACACTTCGCAAATTATGTTATATCCTACCATGAAACATAGAAATGAGATGCGATATCGCGTTTTAAGAATCATATGAACTCTATTGCTACGATACGTAGACATCTGCAAACGCTATTTCCTAGCGAGGAAGTGTCGCATTTACATTCATTTGAAGTGTAGACGAGGAATACATGACACTTCGCAAATCATATTATATCTTACCATGAAACATAGAAATGAGATGCGTTATCGCGTTTTAAGAATTATATGAACTCTATTGCTACGATACGTAGACATCTTCAAACGCTATTTCCTAGCGAGGAAGTGTCGCATTTACATTCATTTGAAGCGTAGACGCGGAATGCATAACACTTCGCAATGTATATTATATCTTATCATGAAACATAGATATAAGATGCAATATCTCGTTTTAAGAAGCATTTGAACTCTATTTCTTCGATACGTAGACATCTGCAATCGCTGCTTCCTTGCAAGGAAGTGTCGCATTTACATTCACTTGAAGTGTAGGCGAGGAATACATAACAAATAATTTTACATCCTACCATGAAACATAGAAATGAGATGCGATATCGCGTTTTAAGAAGCATTAGAACTCTATTGCTACGATACCTAGACATCTGCAGACGCTATTTCCTAGCAAGGAAGTGTCGCATTTACATTCATTTGAAGTGTAGACGAGGAATACATGACACTTCGCAAATCATATTATATCTTATCATGAAACATAGAAATGAGATGCGATATCGCGTTTTAAGAATCATATGAACTCTATTGCTACGATACGTAGACATCTGCAAACGCTATTTCCTAGCGAGGAAGTGTCGCATTCACATTCATTTGAAGTGTAGACGAGGAATACATAACACTTCGCAAATCATATTATATCTTACCATGAAACAAAGAAATGAGATGCGATATCGCGTTTTAAGAATCATAAGAACTCTATTGCTACGATACGTAGACATCTGCAAACGCTATTTCCTTGCAAGGAAGTGTCGCATTTACATTCATTTGAATCGTAGACGAGGAATACATGACACTTCGCAAATCATATTATATCTTACCATGAAACATAGAAATGAGATGCGATATCGCGTTTTAAGAAGCATTAGAAAGCTATTGCTACGATACGTAGACATCTGCAGACGCTATTTCCTAGCAAGGAAGTGTCGCATTTACATTCATTTGAAGTGTAGACGAGGAATACATGACACTTCGCAAATCATATTATATCTTACTATGAAACATAGAAATGAGTTGCGATGTCGCGTTTTAAGAAGCATTAGAAATCTATTGCTATGATACGTAGACATCTGCAAACGCTATTTCCTAGCGAGGAAGTGTCGCATTCACATTCATTTGAAGTGTAGACGAGGAATACATGACACTTCGCAAATAATATTATATCTTACCATGAAACATAGATATGAGATGCAATATCTAGTTTTAAGAAGCTTTTGAACTCTATTGCTTCGATACGTAGACATCTGCAATCGCTATTTCCTTTCAAGGAAGTGTCGCATTTACATTCGTCTGAAGTGTAGACGAGGAATACATGATACTTCGCAAATCATATTATATCTTACCATGAAACAAAGAAATGAGATGCGATATCGCGTTTTAAGAATCATAAGAACTCTATTGCTACGATACGTAGACATCTGCAAACGCTAATTCCTTGCAAGGAAGTGTCGCATTTACATTCATTTGAATCGTAGACGAGGAATTCATGACACTTCGCAAATCATATTATATCTTACCATGAAACATAGGAATGAGATGCGATATCGCGTTTTAAGAAGCATTAGAAAGCTATTGCTACGATACGTAGACATCTGCAAACGCTATTTCCTAGCGAGGAAGTATCGCATTCACATTCATTTGAAGTGTAGACGAGGAATACATAACACTTCGCAAATTATGTTATATCCTACCATGAAACATAGAAATGAGGTGCGATATCGCGTTTTAAGAATCATATGAACACTATTGCTACGATACGTAGACATCTGCAAACGCTATTTCCTAGCGAGGAAGTGGCGCATTTACATTCATTTGAAGTGTAGACGAGGAATACATGACACTTCGCAAATCATATTATATCTTACCATGAAACATAGAAATGAGATGCGATATCGCGTTTTAAGAATCAAATGAACTCTATTGCTACGATACGTAGACATCTTCAAACGCTATTTCCTAGCGAGGAAGTGTCGCATTTACATTCATTTGAAGCGTAGACGCGGAATACATGACACTTCGCAAATCATATTATATCTTACCATGAAACATAGAAATGAGATGCTATATCGCGTTTTAAGAATCATAAGATCTCTATTGCTACGATACGTAGACATCTTCAAACGCTATTTCCTAGCGAGGAAGTGTCGCATTTACATTCATTTGAAGCGTAGACGCGGAATACATGACACTTCGCAAATCATATTATATCCTACCATGAAACATAGAAATGAGATGCGATATCGCGTTTTAAGAATCATATGAACTCTATTGCTTCGATACGTAGACATCTGCAATCGCTATTTCTTTTCAAGGAAGTGTCGCATTTACATTCGTTTGAAGTGTAGACGAGGAATACATGATACTTCGCAAATCATATTATATCTTACCATGAAACAAAGAAATGAGATGCGATATCGCGTTTTAAGAATCATAAGAACTCTATTGCTACGATACGTAGACATCTGCAAACGCTATTTCCTTGCAAGGAAGTGTCGCATTTACATTCATTTGAATCGTAGACGAGGAATACATGACACTTCGCAAATCATATTATATCTTACCATGAAACATAGAAACGAGATGCGATATCGCGTTTTAAGAAGCATTAGAAAGCTATTGCTACGATACGTAGACATCTGCAAACGCTATTTCCTAGCGAGGAAGTATCGCATTCACATTCATTTGATGTGTAGACGAGGAATACATGACACTTCGCAAATCATATTATATCTTACCATGAAACATAGAAATGAGATGCGATATCGCGTTTTAAGAACCATATGAACTCTATTGCTACGATACGTAGACATCTTCAAACGCTATTTCCTAGCGAGGAAGTGTCGCATTTACATTCATTTGAAGCGTAGACGCGGAATACATGACACTTCGCAAATCATATTATATCTTACCATGAAACATAGAAATGAGATGCGATATCGCGTTTTAAGAATCATAAGAACTCTATTGCTACGATACGTAGACATCTTCAAACGCTATTTCCTAGCGAGGAAGTGTCGCATTTACATTCATTTGAAGCGTAGACGCGGAATACATGACACTTCGCAAATCATATTATATCCTACCATGAAACATAGAAATGAGATGCGATATCGCGTTTTAAGAATCATATGAACTCTATTGCTTCGATACGTAGACATCTGCAATCGCTATTTCCTTTCAAGGAAGTGTCGCATTTACATTCGTTTGAAGTGTAGACGAGGAATACATGATACTTCGCAAATCATATTATATCTTACCATGAAACAAAGAAATGAGATGCGATATCGCGTTTTAAGAATCATAAGAACTCTATTGCTACGATACGTAGACATCTGCAAACGCTATTTCCTTGCAAGGAAGTGTCGCATTTACATACACTTGAAGTGTAGGCGAGGAATACATAACACTTCGCAAATAATTTTACATCCTACCATGAAACATAGAAATGAGATGCGATATCGCGTTTTAAGAAGCATTAGAAAGCTATTGCTACGATACGTAGACATCTGCAAACGCTATTTCCTAGCGAGGAAGTATCGCATTCACATTCATTTGAAGTGTAGACGAGGAATACATAACACTTCGCAAATTATGTTATATCCTACCATGAAACATAGAAATGAGATGCGATATCGCGTTTTAAGAATCATATGAACTCTATTGCTACGATACGTAGACATCTGCAAACGCTATTTCCTAGCGAGGAAGTGTCGCATTTACATTCATTTGAAGTGTAGACGAGGAATACATGACACTTCGCAAATCATATTATATCCTACCATGAAACATAGAAATGAGATGCGTTATCGCGTTTTAAGAATTATATGAACTCTATTGCTACGATACGTAGACATCTTCAAACGCTATTTCCTAGCGAGGAAGTGTCGCATTTACATTCATTTGAAGCGTAGACGCGGAATGCATAACACTTCGCAATGTATATTATATCTTATCATGAAACATAGATATAAGATGCAATATCTCGTTTTAAGAAGCATTTGAACTCTATTTCTTCGATACGTAGACATCTGCAATCGCTGCTTCCTTGCAAGGAAGTGTCGCATTTACATTCACTTGAAGTGTAGGCGAGGAATACATAACAAATAATTTTACATCCTACCATGAAACATAGAAATGAGATGCGATATCGCGTTTTAAGAAGCATTAGAACTCTATTGCTACGATACCTAGACATCTGCAGACGCTATTTCCTAGCAAGGAAGTGTCGCATTTACATTCATTTGAAGTGTAGACGAGGAATACATGACACTTCGCAAATCATATTATATCTTATCATGAAACATAGAAATGAGATGCGATATCGCGTTTTAAGAATCATATGAACTCTATTGCTACGATACGTAGACATCTGCAAACGCTATTTCCTAGCGAGGAAGTGTCGCATTCACATTCATTTGAAGTGTAGACGAGGAATACATAACACTTCGCAAATCATATTATATCTTACCATGAAACAAAGAAATGAGATGCGATATCGCGTTTTAAGAATCATAAGAACTCTATTGCTACGATACGTAGACATCTGCAAACGCTATTTCCTTGCAAGGAAGTGTCGCATTTACATTCATTTGAATCGTAGACGAGGAATACATGACACTTCGCAAATCATATTATATCTTACCATGAAACATAGAAATGAGATGCGATATCGCGTTTTAAGAAGCATTAGAAAGCTATTGCTACGATACGTAGACATCTGCAGACGCTATTTCCTAGCAAGGAAGTGTCGCATTTACATTCATTTGAAGTGTAGACGAGGAATACATGACACTTCGCAAATCATATTATATCTTACCATGAAACATAGAAATGAGATGCGATATCGCGTTTTAAGAATCATAAGAACTCTATTGCTACGATACGTAGACATTTGCAAACGCTATTTCCTTGCAAGGAAGTGTCGCATTTACATTCATTTGAATCGTAGACGAGGAATGCATAACACTTCGCAATGTATATTATATCTTATCATGAAACATAGATATAAGATGCAATATCTCGTTTTAAGAAGCATTTGAACTCTATTTCTTCGATACGTAGTCATCTGCAATCGCTACTTCCTTGCAAGGAAGTGTCGCATTTACATTCACTTGAAGTGTAGGCGAGGAATACATAACACTTCGCAAATAATTTTACATCCTACCATGAAACATAGAAATGAGATGCGATATCGCGTTTTAAGAAGCATTAGAACTCTATTGCTACGATACCTAGACATCTGCAGACGCTATTTCCTAGCAAGGAAGTGTCGCATTTACATTCATTTGAAGTGTAGACGAGGAATACATGACACTTCACAAATCATATTATATCTTACCATGAAACATAGAAATGAGATGCGATATCGCGTTTTAAGAATCATATGAACTCTATTGCTACGATACGTAGACATCTGCAAACGCTATTTCCTAGCGAGGAAGTGTCGCATTCACATTCATTTGAAGTGTAGACGAGGAATACATAACACTTCGCAAATCGTATTATATCTTACCATGAAACAAAGAAATGAGATGCGATATCGCGTTTTAAGAATCATAAGAACTCTATTGCTACGATACGTAGACATTTGCAAACGCTATTTCCTTGCAAGGAAGTGTCGCATTTACATTCATTTGAATCGTAGACGAGGAATACATGACACTTCGCAAATCATATTATATCTTACAATGAAACATAGAAATGAGATGCGATATCGCGTTTTAAGAAGCATTAGAAAGCTATTGCTACGATACGTAGACATCTGCAAACGCTATTTCCTAGCGAGGAAGTAACGCATTCACATTCATTTGAAGTGTAGACGAGGAATACATAACACTTCGCAAATTATGTTATATCCTACCATGAAACATAGAAATGAGATGCGATATCGCGTTTTAAGAATCATATGAACTCTATTGCTACGATACGTAGACATCTGCAAACGCTATTTCCTAGCGAAGAAGTGTCGCATTCACATTCATTTAAGTGTAGACGAGGAATACATGACACTTCGCAAATCATATTATATCTTACCATGAAACATAGAAATGAGATGCGATATTGCGTTTTAAGAAGCATTAGAAAGCTATTGCTACGATACGTAGACATCTGCAAACGCTATTTCCTAGCGAGGAAGTATCGCATTCACATTCATTTGAAGTGTAGACGAGGAATACATAACACTTCGCAAATTTTGTTATATCCTACCATGAAACAAAGAAATGAGATGCGATATCGCGTCTTAAGAATCATATGAACTCTATTGCTACGATACGTAGACACCTGCAAACGCTATTTCCTATCGAGGAAGAGTCGCATTCACATTCATTTCAAGTGTAGACGAGGAATACATGACACTTCGCAAATCATATTATATCTTACCATGAAACATAGAAATGAGATGCGATATCGCGTTTTAAGAATCATAAGAACTCTATTGCTACGATACGTAGACATCTTCAAACGCTATTTCCTAGCGAGGAAGTGTCGCATTTACATTCATTTGAAGTGTAGACGCGGAATACATGACACTTCGCAAATCATATTATATCTTACCATGAAACATAGAAATGAGATGCGATATCGCGTTTTAAGAATCATAAGAACTCTATTGCTACGATACGTAGACATTTGCAAACGCTATTTCCTTGCAAGGAAGTGTCGCATTTACATTCATTTGAATCGTAGACGAGGAATGCATAACACTTCGCAAATCATATTACATCTTACCATGAAACATAGAAATGAGATGCGATATCGCGTTTTAAGAAGCATTAGAACTCTATTGCTACGATACCTAGACATCTGCAGACGCTATTTCCTAGCAAGGAAGTGTCGCATTTACATTCATTTGAAGTGTAGACGAGGAATATATGACACTTCGCAAATCATATTATATCTTACCATGAAACATAGAAATGAGATGCGACATCGCGTTTTAAGAATCATATGAACTCTATTGCTTCGATACGTAGACATCTGCAATCGCTATTTCCTTTCAAGGAAGTGTCGCATTTACATTCGTTTGAAGTGTAGACGAGGAATACATGATACTTCGCAAATCATATTATATCTTACCATGAAACAAAGAAATGAGATGCGATATCGCGTTTTAAGAATCATATGAACTCTATTCCTACGATACGTAGACATCTGCAAACGCTATTTCCTAGCAAGGAAGTGTCGCATTTACATTCATTTGAAGTGTAGACGAGGAATACATGACACTTCGCAAATCATATTATATCTTACCATGAAACATAGAAATGAGATGCGATATCGCGTTTTAAGAACCATATGAACTCTACTGCTACGATACGTAGACATCTGCAAACGCTATTTCCTAGCGAGGAAGTATCGCATTCACATTCATTTGAAGTGTAGACGAGGAATACATAACACTTCGCAAATTATGTTATATCCTACCATGAAACATAGAAATGAGATGCGATATCGCGTTTTAAGAATCATATGAACTCTATTGCTACGATACGTAGACATCTGCAAACGCTATTTCCTAGCGAGGAAGTGTCGCATTTACATTCATTTGAAGTGTAGACGAGGAATACATGACACTTCGCAAATCATATTATATCTTACCATGAAACATAGAAATGAGATGCGTTATCGCGTTTTAAGAATTATATGAACTCTATTGCTACGATACGTAGACATCTTCAAACGCTATTTCCTAGCGAGGAAGTGTCGCATTTACATTCATTTGAAGCGTAGACGCGGAATGCATAACACTTCGCAATGTATATTATATCTTATCATGAAACATAGATATAAGATGCAATATCTCGTTTTAAGAAGCATTTGAACTCTATTTCTTCGATACGTAGACATCTGCAATCGCTGCTTCCTTGCAAGGAAGTGTCGCATTTACATTCACTTGAAGTGTAGGCGAGGAATACATAACAAATAATTTTACATCCTACCATGAAACATAGAAATGAGATGCGATATCGCGTTTTAAGAAGCATTAGAACTCTATTGCTACGATACCTAGACATCTGCAGACGCTATTTCCTAGCAAGGAAGTGTCGCATTTACATTCATTTGAAGTGTAGACGAGGAATACATGACACTTCGCAAATCATATTATATCTTACCATGAAACATAGAAATGAGATGCGATATCGCGTTTTAAGAATCATATGAACTCTATTGCTACGATACGTAGACATCTGCAAACGCTATTTCCTAGCGAGGAAGTGTCGCATTCACATTCATTTGAAGTGTAGACGAGGAATACATAACACTTCGCAAATCATATTATATCTTACCATGAAACAAAGAAATGAGATGCGATATCGCGTTTTAAGAATCATAAGAACTCTATTGCTACGATACGTAGACATCTGCAAACGCTATTTCCTTGCAAGGAAGTGTCGCATTTACATTCATTTGAATCGTAGACGAGGAATACATGACACTTCGCAAATCATATTATATCTTACCATGAAACATAGAAATGAGATGCGATATCGCGTTTTAAGAAGCATTAGAAAGCTATTGCTACGATACGTAGACATCTGCAAACGCTATTTCCTAGCGAGGAAGTATCGCATTCACATTCATTTGAAGTGTAGACGAGGAATACATGACACTTCGCAAATTATGTTATATCCTACCATGAAACATAGAAATGAGATGCGATATCGCGTTTTAAGAATCATATGAACTCTATTGCTACGATACGTAGACATCTGCAAACGCTATTTCCTAGCGAGGAAGTCTCGCATTCACATTCATTTCAAGTGTAGACGAGGAATACATGACACTTCGCAAATCATATTATATCTTACCATGAAACATAGAAATGAGATGCGATATTGCGTTTTAAGAAGCATTAGAAAGCTATTGCTACGAAACGTAGACATCTGCAAACGCTATTTCCTAGCGAGGAAGTATCGCATTCACATTCATTTGAAGTGTAGACGAGGAACACATAACACTTCGCAAATTTTGTTATATCCTACCATGGAACAAAGAAATGAGATGCGATATCGCGTCTTAAGAATCATATGAACTCTATTGCTACGAAACGTAGACATCTTCAAACGCTATTTCCTAGCGAGGAAGTGTCGCACTTACATTCATTTGAAGTGTAGACGCGGAATACATGACACTTCGCAAATCATATTATATCTTACCATGAAACATAGAAATGAGATGCGATATCGCGTTTTAAGAATCATAAGAACTCTATTGCTACGATACGTAGACATTTGCAAACGCTATTTCCTTGCAAGGAAGTGTCGCATTTACATTCATTTGAATCGTAGACGAGGAATGCATAACACTTCGCAAATCATATTACATCTTACCATGAAACATAGAAATGAGATGCGATATCGCGTTTTAAGAAGCATTAGAACTCTATTGCTACGATACCTAGACATCTGCAGACGCTATTTCCTAGCAAGGAAGTGTCGCATTTACATTCATTTGAAGTGTAGACGAGGAATACATGACACTTCGCAAATCATATTATATCTTACCATGAAACATAGAAATGAGATGCGACATCGCGTTTTAAGAATCATATGAACTCTATTGCTACGATACGTAGACATCTGCAAACGCTATTTCCTAGCGAGGAAGTGTCGCATTTACATTCATTTGAATCGTAGACGAGGAATGCATAACACTTCGCAATGTATATTATATCTTATCATGAAACATAGGTATAAGATGCAATATCTCGTTTTAAGAAGCATTTGAACTCTATTGCTTCGATACGTAGACATCTGCAATCGCTACTTCCTTGCAAGGTAGTGTCGCATTTACATTCACTTGAAGTGTAGGCGAGGAATACATAACACTTCGCAAATAATTTTACATCCTACCATGAAACATAGAAATGGGATGCGATATCGCGTTTTAAGAAGCATTAGAACTCTATTGCTACGATACCTAGACATCTGCAGACGCTATTTCCTAGCAAGGAAGTGTCGCATTTACATTCATTTGAAGTGTAGACGAGGAATACATGACACTTCGCAAATCATATTATATCTTACCATGAAACATAGAAATGAGATGCGACATCGCGTTTTAAGAATCATATGAACTCTATTGCTACGATACGTAGACATCTGCAAACGCTATTTCCTAGCGAGGAAGTGTCGCATTTACATTCATTTGAATCGTAGACGAGGAATGCATAACACTTCGCAATGTATATTATATCTTATCATGAAACATAGGTATAAGATGCAATATCTCGTTTTAAGAAGCATTTGAACTCTATTGCTTCGATACGTAGACATCTGCAATCGCTACTTCCTTGCAAGGTAGTGTCGCATTTACATTCACTTGAAGTGTAGGCGAGGAATACATAACACTTCGCAAATAATTTTACATCCTACCATGAAACATAGAAATGAGATGCGATATCGCGTTTTAAGAAGCATTAGAACTCTATTGCTACGATACCTAGACATCTGCAGACGCTATTTCCTAGCAAGGAAGTGTCGCATTTACATTCATTTGAAGTGTAGACGAGGAATACATGACACTTCGCAAATCATATTATATCTTACCATGAAACATAGAAATGAGATGCGATATCGCGTTTTAAGAATCATATGAACTCTATTGCTACGATACGTAGACATCTGCAAACGCTATTTCCTAGCGAGGATGTGTCGCATTCACATTCATTTGAAGTGTAGACGAGGAATACATAACACTTCGCAAATCATATTACATCTTACCATGAAACATAGAAATGAGATGCGATATCGCGTTCTAAGAAGAATCAGAACTTTATAGCTACGATAGGTAGACATCTGCAAACGCTATTTCCTTGCAAGGAAGTGTCGCATTTACATTCATTTGAAGTGTAGACGAGGAATACATGACACTTCGCAAATCATATTATATCTTACTATGAAACATAGAAATGAGAATTTCCTAGCGAGGAAGTGTCGCATTCACATTCATTTGAAGTGTAGACGAGGAATACATGACACTTCGCAAATAATATTATATCTTACCATGAAACATAGATATGAGATGCAATATCTAGTTTTAAGAAGCTTTTGAACTCTATTGCTTCGATACGTAGACATCTGCAATCGCTATTTCCTTTCAAGGAAGTGTAGCATTTACATTCGTTTGAAGTGTAGACGAGGAATACATGATACTTCGCAAATCATATTATATCTTACCATGAAACAAAGAAATGAGATGCGATATCGCGTTTTAAGAATCATAAGAACTCTATTGCTACGATACGTAGACATCTGCAAACGCTATTTCCTTGCAAGGAAGTGTCGCATTTACATTCATTTGAATCGTAGACGAGGAATACATGACACTTCGTAAATCATATTATATCTTACCATGAAACATAGAAATGAGATGCGATATCGCGTTTTAAGAATCATAAGAACTCTATTGCTACGATACGTAGACATTTGCAAACGCTATTTCCTTGCAAGGAAGTGTCGCATTTACATTCATTTGAATCGTAGACGAGGAATGCATAACACTTCGCAAATCATATTACATCTTACCATGAAACATAGAAATGAGATGCGATATCGCGTTCTAAGAAGCATTAGAACTCTATTGCTACGATACCTAGACATCTGCAGACGCTATTTCCTAGCAAGGAAGTGTCGCATTTACATTCATTTGAAGTGTAGACGAGGAATACATGACACTTCGCAAATCATATTATATCTTACCATGAAACATAGAAATGAGATGCGACATCGCGTTTTAAGAATCATATGAACTCTATTGCTACGATACGTAGACATCTTCAAACGCTATTTCCTAGCGAGGAAGTGTCGCATTTACATTCATTTGAAGCGTAGACGCGGAATACATGACATTTCGCAAATCATATTATATCCTACCATGAAACATAGAAATGAGATGCGATATCGCGTTTTAAGAATCATATGAACTCTATTGCTTCGATACGTAGACATCTGCAATCGCTACTTCCTTTCAAGGAAGAGTCGCATTTACATTCGTTTGAAGTGTAGACGAGGAATACATGATACTTCGCAAATCATATTATATCTTACCATGAAACAAAGAAATGAGATGCGATATCGCGTTTTAAGAATCATAAGAACTCTATTGCTACGATTCGTAGACATCTGCAAACGCTATTTCCTAGCGAGGAAGTATCGCATTCACATTCATTTGAAGTGTAGACGAGGAACACATAACACTTCGCAAATTTTGTTATATCCTACCATGGAACAAAGAAATGAGATGCGATATCGCGTCTTAAGAATCATATGAACTCTATTGCTACGAAACGTAGACATCTTCAAACGTTATTTCCTAGCGAGGAAGTGTCGCACTTACATTCATTTGAAGTGTAGACGCGGAATACATGACACTTCGCAAATCATATTATATCTTACCATGAAACATAGAAATGAGATGCGATATCGCGTTTTAAGAATCATAAGAACTCTATTGCTACGATACGTAGACATTTGCAAACGCTATTTCCTTGCAAGGAAGTGTCGCATTTACATTCATTTGAATCGTAGACGAGGAATGCATAACACTTCGCAAATCATATTACATCTTACCATGAAACATAGAAATGAGATGCGATATCGCGTTTTAAGAAGCATTAGAACTCTATTGCTACGATACCTAGACATCTGCAGACGCTATTTCCTAGCAAGGAAGTGTCGCATTTACATTCATTTGAAGTGTAGACGAGGAATACATGACACTTCGCAAATCATATTATATCTTACCATGAAACATAGAAATGAGATGCGACATCGCGTTTTAAGAATCATATGAACTCTATTGCTACGATACGTAGACATCTGCAAACGCTATTTCCTAGCGAGGAAGTGTCGCATTTACATTCATTTGAATCGTAGACGAGGAATGCATAACACTTCGCAATGTATATTATATCTTATCATGAAACATAGATATAACATGCAATATCTCGTTTTAAGAAGCATTTGAACTCTATTGCTTCGATACGTAGACATCTGCAATCGCTACTTCCTTGCAAGGTAGTGTCGCATTTACATTCACTTGAAGTGTAGGCGAGGAATACATAACACTTCGCAAATAATTTTACATCCTACCATGAAACATAGTAATGAGATGCGATATCGCGTTTTAAGAAGCATTAGAACTCTATTGCTACGATACCTAGACATCTGCAGACGCTATTTCCTAGCAAGGAAGTGTCGCATTTACATTCATTTGAAGTGTAGACGGGGAATACATGACACTTCGCAAATCATATTATATCTTACCATGAAACATAGAAATGAGATGCGATATCGCGTTTTAAGAATCATATGAACTCTATTGCTACGATACGTAGACATCTGCAAACGCTATTTCCTAGCGAGGATGTGTCGCATTCACATTCATTTGAAGTGTAGACGAGGAATACATAACACTTCGCAAATCATATTACATCTTACCATGAAACATAGAAATGAGATGCGATATCGCGTTCTAAGAAGAATTAGAACTTTATAGCTACGATAGGTAGACATCTGCAAACGCTATTTCCTTGCAAGGAAGTGTCGCATTTACATTCATTTGAAGTGTAGACGAGGAATACATGACACTTCGCAAATCATATTATATCTTACTATGAAACATAGAAATGAGAATTTCCTAGCGAGGAAGTGTCGCATTCACATTCATTTGAAGTGTAGACGAGGAATACATGACACTTCGCAAATAATATTATATCTTACCATGAAACATAGATATGAGATGCAATATCTAGTTTTAAGAAGCTTTTGAACTCTATTGCTTCGATACGTAGACATCTGCAATCGCTATTTCCTTTCAAGGAAGTGTCGCATTTACATTCGTTTGAAGTGTAGACGAGGAATACATGATACTTCGCAAATCATATTATATCTTACCATGAAACAAAGAAATGAGATGCGATATCGCGTTTTAAGAATCATAAGAACTCTATTGCTACGATACGTAGACATCTGCAAACGCTATTTCCTTGCAAGGAAGTGTCGCATTTACATTCATTTGAATCGTAGACGAGGAATACATGACACTTCGCAAATCATATTATATCTTACCATGAAACATAGAAATGAGATGCGATATCGCGTTTTAAGAATCATAAGAACTCTATTGCTACGATACGTAGACATTTGCAAACGCTATTTCCTTGCAAGGAAGTGTCGCATTTACATTCATTTGAATCGTAGACGAGGAATGCATAACACTTCGCAAATCATATTACATCTTACCATGAAACATAGAAATGAGATGCGATATCGCGTTTTAAGAAGCATTAGAACTCTATTGCTACGATACCTAGACATCTGCAGACGCTATTTCCTAGCAAGGAAGTGTCGCATTTACATTCATTTGAAGTGTAGACGAGGAATACATGACACTTCGCAAATCATATTATATCTTACCATGAAACATAGAAATGAGATGCGACATCGCGTTTTAAGAATCATATGAACTCTATTGCTACGATACGTAGACATCTTCAAACGCTATTTCCTAGCGAGGAAGTGTCGCATTTACATTCATTCGAAGCGTAGACGCGGAATACATGACATTTCGCAAATCATATTATATCCTACCATGAAACATAGAAATGAGATGCGATATCGCGTTTTAAGAATCATATGAACTCTATTGCTTCGATACGTAGACATCTGCAATCGCTACTTCCTTTCAAGGAAGTGTCGCATTTACATTCGTTTGAAGTGTAAACGAGGAATACATGATACTTCGCAAATCATATTATATCTTACCATGAAACAAAGAAATGAGATGCGATATCGCGTTTTAAGAATCATAAGAACTCTATTGCTACGATTCGTAGACATCTGCAAACGCTATTTCCTTGCAAGGAAGTGTCGCATTTACATTCATTTGAATCGTAGACGAGGAATACATGACACTTCGCAAATCATATTATATCTTACCATGAAACATAGAAATGAGATGCGATATCGCGTTTTAAGAAGCATTAGAAAGCTATTGCTACGATACGTAGACATCTGCAAACGCTATTTCCTAGCGAGGAAGTATCGCATTCACATTCATTTGAAGTGTAGACGAGGAATACATAACACTTCGCAAATTATGTTATATCCTACCATGAAACATAGAAATGAGATGCGATATCGCGTTTTAAGAATCATATGAACACTATTGCTACGATACGTAGACATCTGCAAACGCTATTTCCTAGGGAGGAAGTGTCGCATTTACATTCATTTGAAGTGTAGACGAGGAATACATGACACTTCGCAAATCATATTATATCTTACCATGAAACATAGAAATGAGATGCGTTATCGCGTTTTAAGAATTATATGAACTCTATTGCTACGATACGTAGACATCTTCAAACGCTATTTCCTAGCGAGGAAGTGTCGCATTTACATTCATTTGAAGCGTAGACGCGGAATGCATAACACTTCGCAATGTATATTATATCTTATCATGAAACATAGATATAAGATGCAATATCTCGTTTTAAGAAGCATTTGAACTCTATTGCTTCGATACGTAGACATCTGCAATCGCTACTTCCTTGCAAGGTAGTGTCGCATTTACATTCACTTGAAGTGTAGGCGAGGAATACATAACACTTCGCAAATAATTTTACATCCTACCATGAAACATAGAAATGAGATGCGATATCGCGTTTTAAGAAGCATTAGAACTCTATTGCTACGATACCTAGACATCTGCAGACGCTATTTCCTAGCAAGGAAGTGTCGCATTTACATTCATTTGAAGTGTAGACGAGGAATACATGACACTTCGCAAATCATATTATATCTTACCATGAAACATAGAAATGAGATGCGATATCGCGTTTTAAGAATCATATGAACTCTATTGCTACGATACGTAGACATCTGCAAACGCTATTTCCTAGCGAGGATGTGTCGCATTCACATTCATTTGAAGTGTAGACGAGGAATACATAACACTTCGCAAATCATATTACATCTTACCATGAAACATAGAAATGAGATGCGATATCGCGTTTTAAGAAGCATTAGAAATCTATTGCTACGATACGTAGACATCTGCAAACGCTATTTCCTAGCGAGGAAGTGTCGCATTCACATTCATTTGAAGTGTAGACGAGGAAAACATGATACTTCGCAAATCATATTATATCTTACCATGAAACAAAGAAATGAGATGCGATATCGCGTTTTAAGAATCATAAGAACTCTATTGCTACGATACGTAGACATCTGCAAACGCTATTTCCTTGCAAGGAAGTGTCGCATTTACATTCATTTGAATCGTAGACGAGGAATACATGACACTTCGCAAATCATATTATATCTTACCATGAAACATAGAAATGAGATGCGATATCGCGTTTTAAGAAGCATTAGAAAGCTATTGCTACGATACGTAGACATCTGCAAACGCTATTTCCTAGCGAGGAAGTATCGCATTCACATTCATTTGAAGTGTAGACGAGGAATACATAACACTTCGCAAATTATGTTATATCCTACCATGAAACATAGAAATGAGATGCGATATCGCGTTTTAAGAATCATATGAACACTATTGCTACGATACGTAGACATCTGCAAACGCTATTTCCTAGCGAGGAAGTGTCGCATTTACATTCATTTGAAGTGTAGACGAGGAATACATGACACTTCGCAAATCATATTATATCTTACCATGAAACATAGAAATGAGATGCGTTATCGCGTTTTAAGAATTATATGTACTCTATTGCTACGATACGTAGACATCTCCAAACGCTATTTCCTAGCGAGGAAGTGTCGCATTCACATTCATTTGAAGTGTAGACGAGGAATACATAACACTTCGCAAATCATATTATATCTTACCATGAAACATAGAAATGAGATGCGCTATCGCGTTTTAAGAATCATATGAACTCTATTGCTACGATACGTAGACATCTGCAAACGCTATTTCCTAGCGAGGAAGTGTCGCATTCACATTCATTTGAAGTGTAGACGAGGAATACATAACACTTCCCAAATCATATTATATCTTACCATGAAACAAAGAAATGAGATGCGATATCGCGTTTTAAGAATCATAAGAACTCTATTGCTACGATACGTAGACATCTGCAAACGCTATTTCCTTGCAAGGAAGTGTCGCACTTACATTCATTTGAATCGTAGACGAGGAATACATGACACTTCGCAAATCATATTATATCTTACCATGAAACATAGAAATGAGATGCGATATCGCGTTTTAAGAAGCATTAGAAAGCTATTGCTACGATACGTAGACATCTGCAAACGCTATTTCCTAGCGAGGAAGTATCGCATTCACATTCATTTGAAGTGTAGACGAGGAATACATAACACTTCGCAAATTATGTTATATCCTACCATGAAACATAGAAATGAGATGCGATATCGCGTTTTAAGAATCATATGAACTCTATTGCTACGATACGTAGACATCTGCAAACGCTATTTCCTAGCGAGGAAGTGTCGCATTCACATTCATTTCAAGTGTAGACGAGGAATACATGACACTTCGCAAATCATATTATATCTTACCATGAAACATAGAAATGAGATGCGATATTGCGTTTTAAGAAGCATTAGAAAGCTATTGCTACGAAACGTAGACATCTGCAAACGCTATTTCCTAGCGAGGAAGTATCGCATTCACATTCATTTGAAGTGTAGACGAGGAATACATAACACTTCGCAAATTTTGTTATATCCTACCATGGAACAAAGAAATGAGATGCGATATCGCGTCTTAAGAATCATATGAACTCTATTGCTACGATACGTAGACATCTTCAAACGCTATTTCCTAGCGAGGAAGTGTCGCATTTACATTCATTTGAAGTGTAGACGCGGAATACATGACACTTCGCAAATCATATTATATCTTACCATGAAACATAGAAATGAGATGCGATATCGCGTTTTAAGAATCATAAGAACTCTTGTGCTACGATACGTAGACATTTGCAAACGCTATTTCCTTGCAAGGAAGTGTCGCATTTACATTCATTTGAATCGTAGACGAGGAATGCATAACACTTCGCAAATCATATTACATCTTACCATGAAACATAGAAATGAGATGCGATATCGCGCTTTAAGAAGCATTAGAACTCTATTGCTACGATACCTAGACATCTGCAGACGCTATTTCCTAGCAAGGAAGTGTCGCATTTACATTCATTTGAAGTGTAGACGAGGAATACATGACACTTCCCAAATCATATTATATCTTACCATGAAACATAGAAATGAGATGCGATATCGCGTTTTAAGAATCATATGAACTCTATTGCTACGATACGTAGACATCTGCAAACGCTATTTCCTAGCGAGGATGTGTCGCATTCACATTCATTTGAAGTGTAGACGAGGAATACATAACACTTCGCAAATCATATTACATCTTACCATGAAACATAGAAATGAGATGCGATATCGCGTTCTAAGAAGAATTAGAACTTTATAGCTACGATAGGTAGACATCTGCAAACGCTATTTCCTTGCAAGGAAGTGTCGCATTTACATTCATTTGAAGTGTAGACGAGGAATACATGACACTTCGCAAATCATATTATATCTTACTATGAAACATAGAAATGAGATGCGATATCGCGTTTTAAGAAGCATTAGAAATCTATTGCTACGATACGTAGACATCTGCAAACGCTATTTCCTAGCGAGGAAGTGTCGCATTCACATTCATTTGAAGTGTAGACGAGGAATACATGACACTTCGCAAATAATATTATATCTTACCATGAAACATAGATATGAGATGCAATATCTAGTTTTAAGAAGCTTTTGAACTCTATTGCTTCGATACGTAGACATCTGCAATCGCTATTTCCTTTCAAGGAAGTGTCGCATTTACATTCGTTTGAAGTGTAGACGAGGAATACATGATACTTCGCAAATCATATTATATCTTACCATGAAACAAAGAAATGAGATGCGATATCGCGTTTTAAGAATCATAAGAACTCTATTGCTACGATACGTAGACATCTGCAAACGCTATTTCCTTGCAAGGAAGTGTCGCATTTACATTCATTTGAATCGTAGACGAGGAATACATGACTCTTCGCAAATCATATTATATCTTACCATGAAACATAGAAATGAGATGCGATTTCGCGTTTTAAGAAGCATTAGAAAGCTATTGCTACGATACGTAGACATCTGCAAACGCTATTTCCTAGCGAGGAAGTATCGCATTCACATTCATTTGAAGTGTAGACGAGGAATACATAACACTTCGCAAATTATGTTATATCCTACCATGAAACATAGAAATGAGATGCGATATCGCGTTTTAAGAATCATATGAACTCTATTGCTACGATACGTAGACATCTGCAAACGCTATTTCCTAGCGAGGAAGTGTCGCATTTACATTCATTTGAAGTGTAGACGAGGAATACATGACACTTCGCAAATCATATTATATCTTACCATGAAACATAGAAATGAGATGCGATATCGCGTTTTAAGAATCATATGAACTCTATTGCTACGATACGTAGACATCTGCAAACGCTATTTCCTAGCGAGGAAGTGTCGCATTCACATTCATTTGAAGTGTAGACGAGGAATACATAACACTTCGCAAATCATATTATATCTTACCATGAAACAAAGAAATGAGATGCGATATCGCGTTTTAAGAATCATAAGAACTCTATTGCTACGATACGTAGACATCTGCAAACGCTATTTCCTTGCAAGGAAGTGTCGCATTTACATTCATTTGAATCGTAGACGAGGAATGCATAGCACTTCGCAATGTATATTATATCTTATCATGAAACATAGATATGAGATGCAATATCTCGTTTTAAGAAGCATTTGAACACTAATGCATCGATACATAGACATCTGCAATCGCTATTTCCTTTCAAGGAAGTGTCGCATTTACATTCATTTGATGTGTAGACGAGGAATACATGACAATTCGCAAATCATATTATATCTTACCATGAAACATAGAAATGAGATGCGATATCGCGTTTTAAGAATCATAGGAACTCTATTGCTACGATACGTAGATATCTGCAAACGCTATTTCCTAGCGAGGAAGTGTCGCATTTACATACATTTGAATCGTAGACGAGGAATGCATAACACTTCGCAATGTATATTATATCTTATCATGAAACATAGATATGAGATGCAATATCTCGTTTTAAGAAGCATTTGAACTCTAATGCATTGATACTTAGACATCTGCAATCGCTATTTCCTTTCAAGGAAGTGTCGCATTTACATTCATTTGATGTGTAGACGAGGAATACATGACACTTCGCAAATCATATTATATCTTACCATGAAACATAGAAATGAGATGCGATATCGCGTCTTAAGGAGCATTAGAAAGCTATTGCTACGATACCTAGACATCTGCAAACGCTATTTCCTAGCGAGGAAGTATCGCATTCACATTCATTTGAAGTGTAGACGAGGAATACATAACACTTCGAAAATCATGTTATATCTTACCATGAAACATAGAAATGAGATGCGATATCGCGTTTTAAGAATCAACTGAACTCTATTGCTACGATACGTAGACATCTGCAAACGCTATTTCCTAGCGAGGAAGTGTCGCATTTACATTCATTTGAATCGTAGACGAGGAATGCATAACACTTCGCAATGTATTTTATATCTTATCATGAAACATAGATATGAGTGCAATATCTCGTTTTAAGAAGCATTTGAACTCTAATGCATCGATACATAGACATCTGCAATCGCTATTTCCTTTCAAGGAAGTGTCGCATTTACATTCATTTGATGTGTAGACGAGGAATACATGACACTTCGCAAATCATATTATATCTTACCATGAAACATAGAAATGAGATGCGATATCGCGTTTTAAGAATCATAAGAACTCTATTTGCTACGATACGTAGACATCTGCAAACGCTATTTCCTAGCGTGGAGGTGTCGCATTTACATTCATTTGAATCGTAGACGAGGAATGCATAACACTTCGCAATGTATATTATATCTTATCATGAAACATAGATATGAGATGCAATATCTCGTTTTAAGAAGCATTTGAACTCTAATGCATCGATACATAGACATCTGCAATCGCTATTTCCTTTCAAGGAAGTGTCGCATTTACATTCATTTGATGTGTAGACGAGGAATACATGACACTTCGCAAATCATATTATATCTTACCATGAAACATAGAAATGAGATGCGATATCGCGTGTTATGAATCATAAGAACTCTATTGCTGCGATACGTAGACATCTGCAAACGCTATTTCCTTGCAAGGAAGTGTCGCATTTACATTCACTTGAATCGTAGACGAGGAATGCATAACACTTCGCAATGTATATTATATCTTATCATGAAACATAGATGTGAGATGCAATATCTCGTTTTAAGAAGCTTTTGAACTCTATTGCTTCGATACGTAGACATCTGCAATCGCTATTTCCTTTCAAGGAAGTGTCGCATTTACATTCGTTTGAAGTGTAGACGAGGAATACATGATACTTCGCAAATCATATTATATCTTACCATGAAACAAAGAAATGAGATGCGATATCGCGTTTTAAGAATCATAAGAACTCTATTGCTACGATACGTAGACATCTGCAAACGCTATTTCCTAGCGAGGAAGTGTCGCATTCACATTCATTTGAAGTGTAGACGAGGAATACATGACACTTCGCAAATAATATTATATCTTACCATGAAACATAGATATGAGATGCAATATCTAGTTTTAAGAAGCTTTTGAACTCTATTGCTTCGATACGTAGACATCTGCAATCGCTATTTCCTTTCAAGGAAGTGTCGCATTTACATTCGTTTGAAGTGTAGACGAGGAATACATGATACTTCGCAAATCATATTATATCTTACCATGAAACAAAGAAATGAGATGCGATATCGCGTTTTAAGAATCATAAGAACTCTATTGCTACGATACGTAGACATCTGCAAACGCTATTTCCTTGCAAGGAAGTGTCGCATTTACATTCATTTGAATCGTAGACGAGGAATACATGACACTTCGCAAATCATATTATATCTTACCATGAAACATAGAAATGAGATGCGATATCGCGTTTTAAGAATCATATGAACTCTATTGCTACGATACGTAGACATCTGCAAACGCTATTTCCTAGCGAGGAAGTGTCGCATTCACATTCATTTGAAGTGTAGACGAGGAATACATAACACTTCGCAAATCATATTACATCTTACCATGAAACATAGAAATGAGATGCGATATCGCGTTCTAAGAAGCATTAGAACTTTATAGCTACGATAGGTAGACATCTGCAAACGCTATTTCCTTGCAAGGATGTGTCGCATTTACATTCATTTGAAGTGTAGACGAGGAATACATGACACTTCGCAAATCATATTATATGTTACTATGAAACATAGAAATGAGATGCGATATCGCGTTTTAAGAAGCATTAGAAATCTATTGCTACGATACGTAGACATCTGCAAACGCTATTTCCTAGCGAGGAAGTGTCGCATTCACATTCATTTGAAGTGTAGACGAGGAATACATGACACTTCGCAAATAATATTATATCTTACCATGAAACATAGATATGAGATGCAATATCTAGTTTTAAGAAGCTTTTGAACTCTATTGCATCGATACGTAGACATCTGCAATCGCTATTTCCTTTCAAGGAAGTGTCGCATTTACATTCGTTTGAAGTGTAGACGAGGAATACATGATACTTCGCAAATCATATTATATCTTACCATGAAACAAAGAAATGAGATGCGATATCGCTTTTTAAGAATCACAAGAACTCTATTGCTACGATACGTAGACATCTGCAAACGCTATTTCCTTGCAAGGAAGTGTCGCATTTACATTCATTTGAATCGTAGACGAGGAATGCATAACACTTTGCAATGTATATTATATCTTATCATGAAACATAGATATAAGATGCAATATCTGGTTTTAAGAAGCATTTGAACTCTATTTCTTCGATACGTAGACATCTGCAATCGCTACTTCCTTGCAAGGAAGTGTCGCATTTACATTCACTTGAAGTGTAGGCGAGGAATACATAACACTTCGCAAATAATTTTACATCCTACCATGAAACATAGAAATGAGATGCGATATCGCGTTTTAAGAAGCATTAGAACTCTATTGCTACGATACCTAGACATCTGCAGACGCTATTTCCTAGCAAGGAAGTGTCGCATTTACATTCATTTGAAGTGTAGACGAGGAATACATGACACTTCGCAAATCATATTATATCTTACCATGAAACAAAGAAATGAGATGCGATATCGCGTTTTAAGAATCATATGAACTCTATTGCTACGATACGTAGACATCTGCAAACGCTATTTCCTATCGAGGAAGAGTCGCATTCACATTCATTTCAAGTATAGACGAGGAATACATGACACTTCGCAAATCATATTATATCTTACCATGAAACATAGAAATGAGATGCGATATCGCGTTTTAAGAATCATAAGAACTCTATTGCTACGATACGTAGACATCTGCAAACGCTATTTCCTTGCAAGGAAGTGTCGCGTTTACATTCATTTGAATCGTAGACGAGGAATGCATAACACTTCGCAATGTATATTATATCTTATCATGAAACATAGATATGAGATTCAATATCTCGTTTTAAGAAGCATTTGAACTCTATTGCTTCGATACATAGACATCTGCAATCGCTATTTCCTTTCAAGGAAGTGTTGCATTTACATTCATTTGAAGTGTAGACGAGGAATACATGACACTTCGCAAATCATATTATATCTTACCATGAAACAAAGAAATGAGATGCGATATCGCGTTTTAAGAATCATAAGAATTCTATTGCTACGATACGTAGACATCTGCAAACGCTATTTCCTTGCAAGGAAGTGTCGCATTTACATTCATTTGAATCGTAGACGGGGAATACATGACACTTCGCAAATCATATTATATCTTACCATGCAACATAGAAATGAGATGCGATATCGCGTTTTAAGAAGCATTAGAAAGCTATTGCTACGATACGTAGACATCTGCAAACGCTATTTCCTAGCGAGGACGTGTCGCATTTACATTCATTTGAAGTGTAGACGAGGAATACATGACACTTCGCAAATCATATTATATCTTACCATGAAACATAGAAATGAGATGCGATATCGCGTTTTAAGAATCATATGAACTCTATTGCTACGATACGTAGACATCTTCAAACGCTATTTCCTAGCGAGGAAGTGTCGCATTTACATTCATTTGAAGTGTAGACGCGGAATACATGAAACTTCGCAAATCATATTATATCTTACCATGAAACATAGAAATGAGATGCGATATCGCGTTTTAAGAATCATAAGAACACTATTGCTACGATACGTAGACATTCGCAAACGCTATTTCCTTGCAAGGAAGTGTCGCATTTACATTCATTTGAATCGTAGACGAGGAATGCATAACACTTCGCAAATCATATTACATCTTACCATGAAACATAGAAATGAGATGCGATATCGCGTTTTAAGAAGCATTAGAACTCTATTGCTACGATACCTAGACATCTGCAGACGCTATTTTCTAGCAAGGAAGTGTCGCATTTACATTCATTTGAAGTGTAGACGAGGAATACATGACACTTCGCAAATCATATTATATCTTACCATGAAACATAGAAATGAGATGCGACATCGCGTTTTAAGAATCATATGAACTCTATTGCTACGATACGTAGACATCTGCAAACGCTATTTCCTAGCGAGGAAGTGTCGCATTCACATTCATTTGAAGTGTAGACGAGGAATACATGACCCTTCGCAAATAATATTATATCTTACCATGAAACATAGAAATGAGATGCGATATCGCGTTTTAAGAATCATAAGAACTCTATTGCTACGATACGTAGACATCTGCAAACGCTATTTCCGTGCAAGGAAGTGTCGCATTTACATTCATTTGAATCGTAGACGAGGAATGCATAACACTTCGCAATGTATATTGAATCTTATCATGAAACATAGATATAAGATGCAATATCTCGTTTTAAGAAGCATTTGAACTCTATTGCTTCGATACGTAGACATCTGCAATCGCTACTTCCTTGCAAGGAAGTGCCGCATTTACATTCACTTGAAGTGTAGGCGAGGAATACATAACACTTCGCAAATAATTTTACATCTTACCATGAAACATAGAAATGAGATGCGATATCGCGTTTTAAAAAACATTAGAACTCTATTGCTACGATACCTAGAAATCTGCAGACGCTATTTCCTAGCAAGGAAGTGTCGCATTTACATTCATTTGAAGTGTAGACGAGGAATACATGACACTTCGCAAATCATATTATATCTTACCATGAAACATAGAAATGAGATGCGATATCGCGTTTTAAGAATCATATAAACTCTATTGCTACGATACGTAGACATCTGCAAACGCTATTTCCTAGCGAGGAAGTGTCGCATTCACATTCATTTGAAGTGTAGACGAGGAATACATAACACTTTCGCAAATCATATTACATCTTAACCATGAAACATAGAAATGAGATGCGATATCGCGTTTTAAAAAGCATTAGAACTCTATTGCCACGATACCTAGACATCTGCAGACGCTATTTCCTAGCAAGGAAGTGTCGCATTTACATTCATTTGAAGTGTAGACAAGGAATACATGACCCTTCGCAAATCATATTATATCGTACCATGAAACATAGAATGAGATGCGATATCGCGTTTTAAGAATCATAAGAACTCTATTGCTACGATACGTAGACATCTGCAAACGCTATTTCCTTGCAAGGAAGTGTCGCATTTACATTCATTTGAATCGTAGACGAGGAATACATAACACTTCGCAAATCATATTATATCTTACCATGAAACATAGATATGAGATGCAATATCTCGTTTTAAGAAGCATTTGAACTCTATTGCTTCGATACGTAGACATCTGCAAATCGCTACTTCCTTGCAAGGAAGTGTCGCATTTACATTCATTTGAAGTGTAGGCGAGGAATACATAACACTTCGCAATGTATATTATGTCTTACCATGAAACATAGAAATGAGATGCGATACGCGTTTTAAGAAGCATTAGAACTCTATTGCTACGATACCTAGACATCTGCAGACGCTATTTCCTAGCGAGGAAGTGTCGCATTCACATTCATTTGAAGCGTAGACGAGGAATACATGACACTTCGCAAATCATATTACATCTTACCATGAAACATAGAAATGAGATGCGATATCGCGTTTTAAGAATCATAAGAACTCTATTGCTACGATTCGTAGACATCTGCAAACGCTATATCCTTGCAAGGAAGTGTCGCATTTACATTCATTTTGAATCGTAGACGAGGAAAACATAACACTTCGCAAATCATATTATATCTTACCATGAAACATAGATATGAGATGCAATATCTCGTTTTAAGAAGCATTTGAACATTATTGCTTCGATACGTAGACATCTGCAATCGCTACTTCCTTGCAAGGAAGTGTCGCATTTACATTCATTTGAAGTGTAGGCGAGGAATACATAACACTTCGCAATGTATATTATATCTTACCATGAAACATAGAAATGAGATGCCTATACCGCGTTTTAAGAAGCATTAGAACTCTATTGCTACGATACCTAGACATCTGCAGACGCTATTTCCTAGCGAGGAAGTGTCGCATTCACATTCATTTGAAGCGTAGACGAGGAATACATGACACTTCGCAAATCATATTATATCTTAGCATGAAACATAGAAATGAGATGCGATATCGCGTCTTAAGGAGCATTAGAAAGCTATTGCTACGACCGTAGACATCTGCAAACGCTATTTCCTAGCGAGGAAGTGTCGCATTCACATTCATTTGATGTGTAGAACGAGGAATACATGACACTTCGCAAATCATACTAACATCTTACCACGAAACATAGAAATGAGATGCGATATCGCCTGTTAAGAAGCATTAGAACTCTATTGCTACGAGTACCTAGACATCTGCAGACGCTATTTCCTAGCAAGGAAGTGTCGCATTTACATTCATTTGAAGTGTAGACGAGGAATAAATGACACTTCGCAAATCATTTATATCTTACCATGAAACATAGAAATGAGATGCGATATCGCGTCTTAAGGAGCATTAGAAAGCTATTGCTACGATACGTAGACATCTGCAAACGCTATTTCCTAGCGAGGAAGTATCGCATTCACATTCATTTGAAGTGTAGATGAGGAATACATAACACTTCGCAAATCATGTTATATCTTACCATGAAGCATAGAAATGAGATGCGATATCGCGTTTTAAGAATCATCTGAACTCTATTGATACGAAACGTAGACATCTGCAAACGCTATTTAGTAGCGAAGAAGTATCGCATTCACATTCATTTCAAGTGTAGACGAGGATTACATAACACTTCGCAAATCATGTTATATCTTACCATGAACCATAGAAATGCGATGCGATATCGCGTTCTAAGAATCATATGAACTCTATTGCTACGATACGTAGACATCTGCAAACGCTATTTTCTAGCGAGGAAGTGTCGCATTCACATTCGTTTGAAGTGTAGACGAGGAATACATGACACTTCGCAAATCATATTATAATCTTACCATGAAACATAGAAATGAGGATGCGATATCGCGTTTTAAGAATCATAAGAACTCTATTGCTACGATACGTAGACATCTGCAAACGCTATTTCCTAGCGAGGAACTGTCGCATTCACATTCATTTGAAGTGTAGACGAGGAATACATGACACTTAGCAAATCATGTTATATCTTACCATGAAACATAGAAATGAGATGCGATATCGCGTTTTAAGAATCATCTGAAATCTATTGCTACGAAACGTAGACATCTGCAAACGCTATTTAGTAGCGAGGAAGTATCGCATTCACATTCATTTGAAGTGTAGACGAGGAATACATAACAATTCGCATATCATGTTATATCTTACCATGAAACATAGAAATGAGATGCGATATCGCGTTCTAAGAATCATATGAACTCTATTGCTACGATACGTAAACATCTGCAAACGCTATTTCCTAGCGAGGAAGTGTCGCATTCACATTCATTTGAAGTGTAGATGAGGAATACATAACACTTCGCAAATCATGTTATATCTTACCATGAAACATAGAAATGAGATGCGATATCGCGTTTTAAGAATCAACTGAACTCTATTGCTACGATACGTAGACATCTGCAAACGCTATTTCCTTGCAAGGAAGTGTCGCATTTACATTCACTTGAATCGTAGACGAGGAATACATAACACTTCGCAAATCATATTATATCTTACCATGAAACATAGAAATGAGATACGATATCGCGTTTTAAGAATCATAAGAACTCTATTTGCTACGATACGTAGACATCTGCAAACGCTATTTCCTAGCGAGGAAGTGTCGCATTTACATTCATTTGAATCGTAGACGAGGAATGCATAACACTTCGCAATGTATATTATATCTTATCATGAAACATAGATATGAGATGCAATATCTCGTTTTAAGAAGCATTTGAACTCTAATGCATCGATACATAGACATCTGCAATCGCTATTTCCTTTCAAGGAAGTGTCGCATTTACATTCAATTTGATGTGTAGACGAGGAATACATGACACTTCGCAAATCATATTATATCTTACCATGAAACATAGAAATGAGATGCGATATCGCGTTTTAAGAATCATATGAACTCTATTGCTACGATACGTAGACATCTGCAACGCTATTTCCTAGCGAGGAAGTGTCGCATTCACATTCGTTTGAATCGTAGACGAGGAATACATAACACTTCGCAAATCATATTATATCTTACCATGAAACATAGAAATGAGATGCGATATCGCGTTTAAGAATCATAAGAACTCTATTGCTACGATACGTAGACATCTGCAAACGCTATTTCCTAGCGAGGAACTGTCGCATTCACATTCATTTGAAGTGTAGACGGGGAATACATGACACTTCGCAAATCATATTATATCTTACCATGAAACATAGAAATGAGATGCGATATCGCGTTTAAGAAGCATTAGAAAGCTATTGCTGCGATACGTAGACATCTGCAAACGCTATTTAGTAGCGAGAAAGTATCGCATTCACATTCATTTGAAGTGTAGACGAGGAATACATAACACTTCGCAAATCATATTATATCTTATCATGAAACATAGATATGAGATGCAATATCTCGTTTTAAGAAGCATTTGAACTCTATTGCTTCGATACGTAGACATCTGCAATCGCTACTTCCTTGCAAGGAAGTGTCGCATTTACATTCATTTGAAGTGTAGACGAGGAATAGATAACACTTCGCAAATCATATTACATCTACCATGAAACATAGAAATGAGATGCGATATCGCGTTTTAAGAAGCATTAGAACTCTATTGCTACGATACCTAGACATCTGCAGACGCTATTTCCTAGCGAGGAAGTGTCGCATTCACATTCATTTGAAGTGTAGACGAGGAATACATGACACTTCGCAAATCATATTATATCTTACCATGAAACATAGAAATGAGATGCGATAATCGCGTTTTAAGAAGCATTAGAAAGCTATTGCTGCGATACGTAGACATCTGGAAACGCTATTTAGTAGCGAGAAAGTATCGCATTCACATTCATTTGAAGTGTAGACGAGGAATACATGACACCTCGCAAATCATATTATATCTTACCATGAAACATAGAAATGAGATGCGATATCGCGTTTTAAGAATCATAAGAACTCTATTGCTACGATACGTAGACTACTGCAAACGCTATTTCCTAGCGAGGAAGTGTCGCATTTACATTCATTTGAATCGTAGACTAGGAATGCATAACACTTCGCAATGTATATTATATCTTATCATGAAACATAGATATGAGATGCAATATCTCGTTTTAAGAAGCATTTGAACTCTAATGCATCGATATATAGACATCTGCAATCGCTATTTCCTTTCAAGGAAGTGTCGCATTTACATTCATTTGATGTGTAGACGAGGAATACATGACACTTCGCAAATCATATTATATCTTACCATGAAACATAGAAATGAGATGCGATATCGCGTTTTAAGAATCATAAGAACCCTATTGCTACGATACGTAGACATCTGCAAACGCTATTTCCTAGCGAGGAAGTGTCGCATTCACATTCATTTGAAGTGTAGACGAGGAATACATGACTCTTCGCAAATCATGTTATATCTTACCATGAAACATAGAAATGAGATGAGATATCGCGTTTTAAGAATCATCTGAAATCTATTGCTACGAAACGTAGACATCTGCAAACGCTATTTAGTAGCGAGGAAGTATCGCATTCACATTCATTGAAGTGTAGACGAGGAATACATAACACTTCGCATATCATGTTATATCTTACCATGAAACATAGAAATGAGATGCGATATCGCGTTCTAAGAATCATATGAACTCTATTGCTACGATACGTAGACATCTGCAAACGCTATTTCCTAGCGAGGAAGTGTCGCATTCACATTCATTTGAAGTGTAGACGAGGAATACATGACACTTCGCAAATCATATTATATCTTACCATGAAACATAGAAATGAGTTGCGATATCGCGTTTTAAGAATCATAAGAACTCTATTGCTACGATACCTAGACATCTGCAGACACTATTTCCTAGCAAGGAAGTGTCGCATTTACATTCATTTGAAGTGTAGACGAGGAATACATGACACTTCGCAAATCATATTATATCTTACCATGAAACACTGAAATGAGATGCGATATCGCGTTTTAAGAATCATAAGAACTCTATTGCTACGATACGTAGACATCTGCAATCGCTACTTCCTTGCAAGGAAGTGTCGCATTTACATTCATTTGAAGTGTAGACGAGGAATACATAACACTTCGCAAATCATATTACATCTTACCATGAAACATAGAAATGAGATGCGATATCGCGTTTTAAGAAGCATTAGAACTCCATTGCTACGATACGTAGACATCTGCAAACGCTATTTCCATGCAAGGAAGTGTCGCATTTACATTCATTTGAAGTGTAGACGAGGAATACATAACACTTCGCAAATCATATTACATCTTACCATGAAACATAGAAATGAGATGCGATATCGCGTTCTAAGAATCATTTGAACTCTATTGCTACGATACGTAGACATCTGCAAACGCTATTTCCTAGCGAGGAAGTGTCGCATTCACATTCGTTTGAAGTGTAGACGAGGAATACATGACACTTCGCAAATCATATTATATCTTACCATGAAACATTGAAATGAGATGCGATATCGCGTTTTAAGAATCATAAGAACTCTATTGCTACGATACGTAGACATCTGCAAACGCTATTTCCTAGCGAGGACTGTCGCATTCCACATTCATTTGAAGTGTAGACGAGGAATACATGACACTTTCGCAAATCATATTATATCTAACCATGAAACATAGAAATGAGATGCGATATCGCGTTTTAAGAAGCATTAGAAAGCTATTGCTGCGATACGTAGACATCTGCAAACGCTATTTAGTAGCGAGAAAGTATCGCATTCACATTCATTTGAAGTGTAGACGAGGAATACATGACACCTCGCAAATCATATTATATCTTACCATGAAACATAGAAATGAGATGCGATATCGCGTTTTAAGAATCATAAGAACTCTATTGCTACGATACGTAGACTACTGCAAACGCTATTTCCTAGCGAGGAAGTGCCGCATTTACATTCATTTGAATCGTAGACTAGGAATGCATAACACTTCGCAATGTATATTATATCTTATCATGAAACATAGATATGAGATGCAATATCTCGTTTTAAGAAGCATTTGAACTCTAATGCATCGATATATAGACATCTGCAATCGCTATTTCCTTTCAAGGAAGTGTCGCATTTACATTCATTTGATGTGTAGACGAGGAATACATGACACTTCGCAAATCATATTATATCTTACCATGAAACATAGAAATGAGATGCGATATCGCGTTTTAAGAATCATAAGAACTCTATTGCTACGATACCTAGACATCTGCAGACACTATTTCCTAGCAAGGAAGTGTCGCATTTACATTCATTTGAAGTGTAGACGAGGAATACATGACACTTCGCAAATCATATTATATCTTACCATGAAACACAGAAATGAGATGCGATATCGCGTTTTAAGAATCATAAGAACTCTATTGCTACGATACGTAGACATCTGCAATCGCTACTTCCTTGCAAGGAAGTGTCGCATTTACATTCATTTGAAGTGTAGACGAGGAATACATAACACTTCGCAAATCATATTACATCTTACCATGAAACATAGAAATGAGATGCGATATCGCGTTTTAAGAAGCATTAGAACTCCATTGCTACGATACGTAGACATCTGCAAACGCTATTTCCATGCAAGGAAGTGTCGCATTTACATTCATTTGAAGTGTAGACGAGGAATACATAACACTTCGCAAATCATATTACATCTTACCATGAAACATAGAAATGAGATGCGATATCGCGTTTTAAGGAGCATTAGAACTCTATTGCTACGATAAGTAGACATCTGCAAACGCTATTTCCTTGCAAGGAAGTGTCGCATTTACATTCATTTGAATCGTAGACGAGGAATACATGACACTTCGCAAATCATATTATATCTTACCATGAAACATAGAAATGAGATGCGATATCGCGTTTTAAGAATCATCTGAACTCTATTGCTACGATACGTAGACATCTGCAAACGCTATTTCCTAGCGAGGAAGTGTCGCATTCACGATCATTTGAAGTGTAGACGAGGAATACATGACACTGCGCAAATCATATTATATCTTACCATGAAACATATAAATGAGATGCGATATCGCGTTTTAAGAATCACAAGAACTCTATTGCTACGATACGTAGACATCTGCAAACGCTATTTCCTTGCAAGGAAGTGTTGCATTTACATTCATTTGAATCGTAGACGAGGAATGCATAACACTTCGCAATGAATATTATATCTTATCATGAAACATAGATATGAGATGCAATATCTAGTTTTAAGAAGCGTTTGAACTCTATTGCTACGATACCTAGACATCTGCAGACGCTATTTCCTAGCAAGGAAGTGTCGGATTTACATTCATTTGAAGTGTAGACGAGGAATACATGACACTTCGGAAATCATATTATATCTTACCATGAAACATAGAAATGAGATGCGATATCGCGTTTTAAGAAGCATTAGAAATCTTTTGCTACGATACGTAGACATCTGCAAACGCTATTTCCTAGCGAGGAAGTGTCGCATTCACATTCCTTTGAAGTGTAGACGAGGAATACATAACACTTCGCAAATCATATTATATCTTACCATGAAACATAGAAATGAGATGCGATATCGCGTTTTAAGAATCATATGAACACTATTGCTACGATACGTAGACATCTGCAAACGCTATTTCCTTGCAAGGAAGTGTCGCAATTACATTCATTTGAAGTGTAGACGAGGAATACATGACACTTCGCAAATCATATTATATCTTACCATGAAACATAGAAATGAGATGCGATATCGCGTCTTAAGATGCATTAGAAAGCTATTGCTACGATACGTAGACATCTGCAAACGCTATTTCCTAGCGAGGAAGTATCGCATTCACATTCATTTGAAGTGTAGACGAGGAATACATAACACTTCGCAAATCATATTATATCTTACCATGAAACATAGAAATGAGATGCGATATCGCGTCTTAAGGAGCATTAGAGAGCTATTGCTACGATACGTAGACATCTGCAAATGCTATTTCCTAGCGAGGAAGTATCGCAATTACATTCATTTGAAGTGTAGATGAGGAATACATAACACTTCGCAAATCATGTTATATCTTACCATGAAACATAGAAATGAGATGCGATATCGCGTTCTAAGAATCATCTGAACTCTATTGCTACGAAACGTAGACATCTGCAAACGCTATTTACTAGCGAAGAAGTATCGCATTCACATTCATTTGAAGTGTAGACGAGGAATACATAACACTTCGCAAATCATGTTATATCTTACCATGAAACATAGAAATGAGATGCGATATCGCGTTCTAAGAATCATATGAACTCTATTGCTACGATACGTAGACATCTGCAAACGCTATTTCCTAGCGAGGAAGTGTCGCATTCACATTCGTTTGAAGTGTAGACGAGGAATACATGACACTTCGCAAATCATATTATATCTTACCACGAAACATAGAAATGAGATGCGATATCGCGTTTTAAGAATCATAAGAACTCTATTGCTACGATACGTAGACATCTGCAAGCGCTATTTCCTAGCGAGGAACTGTCGCATTCACATTCAATTGAAGTGTAGACGAGGAATACATGACACTTCGCAAATCATATTATATCTTACCATGAAACATAGAAATGAGATGCGATATCGCGTTTTAAGAATCATAAGAACTCTATTGCTACGATACGTAGACATCTGCAATCGCTACTTCCTTGCAAGGAAGTGTCGCATTTACATTCATTTGAAGTGTAGACGAGGAATACATAACACTTCGCAAATCATATTACATCTTACCATGAAACATAGAAATGAGATGCGATATCGCGTTTTAAGAAGCATTAGAACTCCATTGCTACGATACGTAGACATCTGCAAACGCTATTTCCATGCAAGGAAGTGTCGCATTTACATTCATTTGAAGTGTAGACGAGGAATACATAACACTTCGCAAATCATATTACATCTTACCATGAAACATAGAAATGAGATGCGATATCGCGTTTTAAGAAGCATTAGAACTCTATTGCTACGATAAGTAGACATCTGCAAACGCTATTTCATTGCAAGGAAGTGTCGCATTTACATTCATTTGAATCGTAGACGAGGAATACATGACACTTCGCAAATCATATTATATCTTACCATGAAACATAGAAATGAGATGCGATATCGCGTTTTAAGAATCATCTGAACTCTATTGCTACGATACGTAGACATCTGCAAACGCTATTTCCTAGCGAGGAAGTGTCGCATTCACGATCATTTGAAGTGTAGACGAGGAATACATGACACTGCGCAAATCATATTATATCTTACCATGAAACATAGAAATGAGATGCGATATCGCGTTTTAAGAATCACAAGAACTCTATTGCTACGATACGTAGACATCTGCAAACGCTATTTCCTTGCAAGGAAGTGTTGCATTTACATTCATTTGAATCGTAGACGAGGAATGCATAACACTTCGCAATGAATATTATATCTTATCATGAAACATAGATATGAGATGCAATATCTAGTTTTAAGAAGCGTTTGAACTCTATTGCTACGATACCTAGACATCTGCAGACGCTATTTCCTAGCAAGGAAGTGTCGGATTTACATTCATTTGAAGTGTAGACGAGGAATACATGACACTTCGGAAATCATATTATATCTTACCATGAAACATAGAAATGAGATGCGATATCGCGTTTTAAGAAGCATTAGAAATCTTTTGCTACGATACGTAGACATCTGCAAACGCTATTTCCTAGCGAGGAAGTGTCGCATTCACATTCCTTTGAAGTGTAGACGAGGAATACATAACACTTCGCAAATCATATTATATCTTACCATGAAACATAGAAATGAGATGCGATATCGCGTTTTAAGAATCATATGAACACTATTGCTACGATACGTAGACATCTGCAAACGCTATTTCCTTGCAAGGAAGTGTCGCAATTACATTCATTTGAAGTGTAGACGAGGAATACATGACACTTCGCAAATCATATTATATCTTACCATGAAACATAGAAATGAGATGCGATATCGCGTCTTAAGAAGCATTAGAAAGCTATTGCTACGATACGTAGACATCTGCAAACGCTATTTCCTAGCGAGGAAGTATCGCATTCACATTCATTTGAAGTGTAGACGAGGAATACATAACACTTCGCAAATCATATTATATCTTACCATGAAACATAGAAATGAGATGCGATATCGCGTCTTAAGGAGCATTAGAGAGCTATTGCTACGATACGTAGACATCTGCAAATGCTATTTCCTAGCGAGGAAGTATCGCAATTACATTCATTTGAAGTGTAGATGAGGAATACATAACACTTCGCAAATCATGTTATATCTTACCATGAAACATAGAAATGAGATGCGATATCGCGTTCTAAGAATCATCTGAACTCTATTGCTACGAAACGTAGACATCTGCAAACGCTATTTAGTAGCGAAGAAGTATCGCATTCACATTCATTTGAAGTGTAGACGAGGAATACATAACACTTCGCAAATCATGTTATATCTTACCATGAAACATAGAAATGAGATGCGATATCGCGTTCTAAGAATCATATGAACTCTATTGCTACGATACGTAGACATCTGCAAACGCTATTTCCTAGCGAGGAAGTGTCGCATTCACATTCGTTTGAAGTGTAGACGAGGAATACATGACACTTCGCAAATCATATTATATCTTACCACGAAACATAGAAATGAGATGCGATATCGCGTTTTAAGAATCATAAGAACTCTATTGCTACGATACGTAGACATCTGCAAGCGCTATTTCCTAGCGAGGAACTGTCGCATTCACATTCAATTGAAGTGTAGACGAGGAATACATGACACTTCGCAAATCATATTATATCTTACCATGAAACATAGAAATGAGATGCGATATCGCGTTTTAAGAAGCATTAGAAAGCTATTGCTGCGATACGTAGACATCTGCAAACGCTATTTAGTAGCGAGAAAGTATCGCATTCACATTCATTTGAAGTGTAGACGAGGAATACATAACACTTCGCAAATCAAATTATATCTTACCATGAAACATACAAATGAGATGCGATATCGCGTTTTAAGAATCAACTGAACTCTATTGCTACGATACGTAGACATCTGCAAACGCTATTTCCTAGCGAGGAAGTGTCGCATTTACATTCATTTGAATCGTAGACGAGGAATGCATAACACTTCGCAATGTATATTATATCTTATCATGAAACATAGATATGAGATGCAATATCTCGTTTTAAGAAGCATTTGAACTCTAATGCATCGATACATAGACATCTGCAATCGCTATGTCCTTTCAAGGAAGTGTCGCATTTACATTCATTTGATGTGTACACGAGGAATACATGACACTTCGCAAACCATATTATATCTTACCATGAAACATAGAAATGAGATGCGATATCGCGTTTTAAGAATCATAAGAACTCTATTGCTACGATACGTAGACATCTGCAAACGCTATTTCCTAGCGAGGAAGTGTCGCATTCACATTCATTTGAAGTGTAGACGAGGAATACATGACACTTAGCAAATCATGTTATATCTTACCATGGAACATAGAAATGAGATGCGATATCGCGTTTTAAGAATCATCTGAAATCTATTGCTACGAAACGTAGACATCTGCAAACGCTATTTAGTAGCGAGAAAGTATCGCATTCACATTCATTTGAAGTGTAGACGAGGAATACATAACACTTCGCATATCATGTTATATCTTACCATGAAACATAGAAATGAGATGCGATATCGCGTTCTAAGAATCATATGAACTCTATTGCTATGATACGTAGACATCTGCAAACGCTATTTCCTAGCGAGGAAGTGTCGCATTCACATTCATTTGAAGTGTAGACGAGGAATACATGACACTTCGCAAATCATATTATATCTTACCATGAAACATAGAAATGAGATGCGATATCGCGTGTTAAGAAGCATTAGAACTCTATTGCTGCGATACCTAGACATCTGCAGACGCTATTTCCTAGCAAGGAAGTGTCGCATTCACATTCATTTGAAGTGTAGACGAGGAATACATGACACTTCGCAAATCATATTATATCTTACCATGAAACATAGAAATGAGATGCGATATCGCGTCTTAAGGAGCATTAGAAAGCTATTGCTACGATACGTAGACATCTGCAAACGCTATTTCCTAGCGAGGAAGTATCGCATTCACATTCATTTGAAGTGTAGATGAGGAATACATAACACTTCGCAAATCATGTTATATCTTACCATGAAACATAGAAATGAGATGCGATATCGCGGTTTAAGAATCAACTGAACTCTATTGCTACGATACGTAGACATCTGCAAACGCTATTTCCTTGCAAGGAAGTGTCGCATTTACATTCACTTGAATCCTAGACGAGGAATACATAACACTTCGCAAATCATATTATATCTTACCATGAAACATAGAAATGAGATACGATATCGCGTTTTAAGAATCATAAGAACTCTATTTGCTACGATACGTAGACATCTGCAAACGCTATTTCCTAGCGAGGAAGTGTCGCATTTACATTCATTTGAATCGTAGACGAGGAATGCATAACACTTCGCAATGTATATTATATCTTATCATGAAACATAGATATGAGATGCAATATCTCGTTTTAAGAAGCATTTGAACTCTAATGCATCGATACATAGACATCTGCAATCGCTATTTCCTTTCAAGGAAGTGTCGCATTTACATTCATTTGATGTGTAGACGAGGAATACATGACACTTCGCAAATCATATTATATCTTACCATGAAACATAGAAATGAGATGCGATATCGCGTTTTAAGAATCATAAGAACTCTATTGCTACGATACGTAGACATCTGCAAACGCTATTTCCTAGCGAGGAAGTGTCGCATTCACATTCATTTGAAGTGTAGACGAGGAATACATAACACTTCGCATATCATGTTATATCTTACCATGAAACATAGAAATGAGATGCGATATCGCGTTCTAAGAATCATATGAACTCTATTGCTACGATACGTAGACATCTGCAAACGCTATTTCCTAGCGAGGAAGTGTCGCATTCACATTCATTTGAAGTGTAGACGAGGAATACGTGACACTTCGCAAATCATATTATATCTTACCATGAAACATAGAAATGAGTTGCGATATCGCGTTTTAAGAATCATAAGAACTCTATTGCTACGATACCTAGACATCAGCAGACACTATTTCCTAGCAAGGAAGTGTCGCATTTACATTCATTTGAAGTGTAGACGAGGAATACATGACACTTCGCAAATCATATTATATCTTACCATGAAACACAGAAATGAGATGCGATATCGCGTTTTAAGAATCATAAGAACTCTATTGCTACGATACGTAGACATCTGCAATCGCTACTTCCTTGCAAGGAAGTGTCGCATTTACATTCATTTGAAGTGTAGACGAGGAATACATAACACTTCGCAAATCATATTACATCTTACCATGAAACATAGAAATGAGATGCGATATCGCGTTTTAAGAAGCATTAGAACTCCATTGCTACGATACGCAGACATCTGCAAACGCTATTTCCATGCAAGGAAGTGTCGCATTTACATTCATTTGAAGTGTAGACGAGGAATACATAACACTTCGCAAATCATATTACATCTTACCATGAAACATAGAAATGAGATGCGATATCGCGTTTTAAGAATCAACTGAACTCTATTGCTACGATACGTAGACATCTGCAAACGCTATTTCCTAGCGAGGAAGTGTCGCATTTACATTCATTTGAATCGTAGACGAGGAATGCATAACACTTCGCAATGTATATTATATCTTATCATGAAACATAGATATGAGATGCAATATCTCGTTTTAAGAAGCATTTGAACTCTAATGCATCGATACATAGACATCTGCAATCGCTATGTCCTTTCAAGGAAGTGTCGCATTTACATTCATTTGATGTGTAGACGAGGAATACATGACACTTCGCAAACCATATTATATCTTACCATGAAACATAGAAATGAGATGCGATATCGCGTTTTAAGAATCATAAGAACTCTATTGCTACGATACGTAGACATCTGCAAACGCTATTTCCTAGCGAGGAAGTGTCGCATTCACATTCATTTGAAGTGTAGACAAGGAATACATGACACTTAGCAAATCATGTTATATCTTACCATGAAACATAGAAATGAGATGCGATATCGCGTTTTAAGAATCATCTGAAATCTATTGCTACGAAACGTAGACATCTGCAAACGCTATTTAGTAGCGAGAAAGTATCGCATTCACATTCATTTGAAGTGTAGACGAGGAATACATAACACTTCGCATATCATGTTATATCTTACCATGAAACATAGAAATGAGATGCGATATCGCGTTCTAAGAATCATATGAACTCTATTGCTATGATACGTAGACATCTGCAAACGCTATTTCCTAGCGAGGAAGTGTCGCATTCACATTCATTTGAAGTGTAGACGAGGAATACATGACACTTCGCAAATCATATTATATCTTACCATGAAACATAGAAATGAGATGCGATATCGCGTGTTAAGAAGCATTAGAACTCTATTGCTGCGATACCTAGACATCTGCAGACGCTATTTCCTAGCAAGGAAGTGTCGCATTCACATTCATTTGAAGTGTAGACGAGGAATACATGACACTTCGCAAATCATATTATATCTTACCATGAAACATAGAAATGAGATGCGATATCGCGTCTTAAGGAGCATTAGAAAGCTATTGCTACGATACGTAGACATCTGCAAACGCTATTTCCTAGCGAGGAAGTATCGCATTCACATTCATTTGATGTGTAGATGAGGAATACATAACACTTCGCAAATCATGTTATATCTTACCATGAAACATAGAAATGAGATGCGATATCGCGGTTTAAGAATCAACTGAACTCTATTGCTACGATACGTAGACATCTGCAAACGCTATTTCCTTGCAAGGAAGTGTCGCATTTACATTCACTTGAATCGTAGACGAGGAATACATAACACTTCGCAAATCATATTATATCTTACCATGAAACATAGAAATGAGATACGATATCGCGTTTTAAGAATCATAAGAACTCTATTTGCTACGATACGTAGACATCTGCAAACGCTATTTCCTAGCGAGGAAGTGTCGCATTTACATTCATTTGAATCGTAGACGAGGAATGCATAACACTTCGCAATGTATATTATATCTTATCATGAAACATAGATATGAGATGCAATATCTCGTTTTAAGAAGCATTTGAACTCTAATGCATCGATACATAGACATCTGCAATCGCTATTTCCTTTCAAGGAAGTGTCGCATTTACATTCATTTGATGTGTAGACGAGGAATACATGACACTTCGCAAATCATATTATATCTTACCATGAAACATAGAAATGAGATGCGATATCGCGTTTTAAGAATCATAAGAACTCTATTGCTACGATACGTAGACATCTGCAAACGCTATTTCCTAGCGAGGAAGTGTCGCATTCACATTCGTTTGAATCGTAGACGAGGAATACATAACACTTCGCAAATCATATTATATCTTACCATGAAACATAGAAATGAGATGCGATATCGCGTTTTAAGAATCATAAGAACTCTATTGCTACGATACGTAGACATCTGCAAACGCTATTTCCTAGCGAGGAACTGTCGCATTCACATTCATTTGAAGTGTAGACGGGGAATACATGACACTTCGCAAATCATATTATATCTTACCATGAAACATAGAAATGAGATGCGATATCGCGTTTTAAGAAGCATTAGAAAGCTATTGCTGCGATACGTAGACATCTGCAAACGCTATTTAGTAGCGAGAAAGTATCGCATTCACATTCATTTGAAGTGTAGACGAGGAATACATAACACTTCGCAAATCATATTATATCTTATCATGAAACATAGATATGAGATGCAATATCTCGTTTTAAGAAGCATTTGAACTCTATTGCTTCGATACGTAGACATCTGCAATCGCTACTTCCTTGCAAGGAAGTGTCGCATTTACATTCATTTGAAGTGTAGACGAGGAATAGATAACACTTCGCAAATCATATTACATCTTACCATGAAACATAGAAATGAGATGCGATATCGCGTTTTAAGAAGCATTAGAACTCTATTGCTACGATACCTAGACATCTGCAGACGCTATTTCCTAGCGAGGAAGTGTCGCATTCACATTCATTTGAAGTGTAGACGAGGAATACATGACACTTCGCAAATCATATTATATCTTACCATGAAACATAGAAATGAGTTGCGATATCGCGTTTTAAGAATCATAAGAAATCTATTGCTACGATACGTAGACATCTGCAAACGCTATTTCCTAGCGAGGAAATGTAGCATTCACATTCATTTGAAGTGTAGACGAGGAATACATAACACTTCGCAAATCATACTCCATCTTACCATGAAACATAGAAATGAGATGCGATATCGCGTGTTAAGAAGCATTAGAACTCTATTGCTACGATACCTAGACATCTGCAGACACTATTTCCTAGCAAGGAAGTGTCGCATTTACATTCGTTTGAAGTGTAGACGAGGAATACATGACACTTCGCAAATCATATTATATCTTACCATGAAACATAGAAATGAGATGCGATATCGCGTCTTAAGGAGCATTAGAGAGCTATTGCTACGATACGTAGACATCTGCAAACGCTATTTCCTAGCGAGGAAGTATCGCAATCACATTCATTTGAAGTGTAGATGAGGAATACATAACACTTCGCAAATCATGTTATATCTTACCATGAAACATAGAAATGAGATGCGATATCGCGTTTTAAGAATCATCTGAACTCTATTGCTACGAAACGTAGACATCTGCAAACGCTATTTAGTAGCGAAGAAGTATCGCATTCACATTCATTTGAAGTGTAGACGAGGAATACATAACACTTCGCAAATCATGTTATATCTTACCATGAAACATAGAAATGAGATGCGATATCGCGTTCTAAGAATCATTTGAACTCTATTGCTACGATACGTAGACATCTGCAAACGCTATTTCCTTGCAAGGAAGTGTCGCATTTACATTCATTTGAATCGTAGACGAGGAATACATGACACTACGCAAATCATATTATATCTTACCATGAAACATAGAAATGAGATGCGATATCGCGTTTTAAGAATCACAAGAACTCTATTGCTACGATACGTAGACATCTGCAAACGCTATTTCCTAGCGAGGAAGTGTCGCATTTACATTCATTTGAATCGTAGACTAGGAATGCATAACACTTCGCAATGTATATTATATCTTATCATGAAACATAGATATGAGATGCAATATCTCGTTTTAAGAAGCATTTGAACTCTAATGCATCGATACATAGACATCTGCAATCGCTATTTCCTTTCAAGGAAGTGTCGCATTTACATTCATTTGATGTGTAGACGAGGAATACATGACACTTCGCAAATCATATTATATCTTACCATGAAACATAGAAATGAGATGCGATATCGCGTTTTAAGAATCATAAGAACCCTATTGCTACGATACGTAGACATCTGCAAACGCTATTTCCTAGCGAGGAAGTGTCGCATTCACATTCATTTGAAGTGTAGACGAGGAATACATGACTCTTCGCAAATCATGTTATATCTTACCATGAAACATAGAAATGAGATGCGATATCGCGTTTTAAGAATCATCTGAAATCTATTGCTACGAAACGTAGACATCTGCAAACGCTATTTAGTAGCGAGGAAGTATCGCATTCACATTCATTTGAAGTGTAGACGAGGAATACATAACACTTCGCATATCATGTTATATCTTACCATGAAACATAGAAATGAGATGCGATATCGCGTTCTAAGAATCATATGAACTCTATTGCTACGATACGTAGACATCTGCAAACGCTATTTCCTAGCGAGGAAGTGTCGCATTCACATTCATTTGAAGTGTAGACGAGGAATACGTGACACTTCGCAAATCATATTATATCTTACCATGAAACATAGAAATGAGTTGCGATATCGCGTTTTAAGAATCATAAGAACTCTATTGCTACGATACCTAGACATCTGCAGACACTATTTCCTAGCAAGGAAGTGTCGCATTTACATTCATTTGAAGTGTAGACGAGGAATACATGACACTTCGCAAATCATATTATATCTTACCATGAAACACAGAAATGAGATGCGATATCGCGTTTTAAGAATCATAAGAACTCTATTGCTACGATACGTAGACATCTGCAATCGCTACTTCCTTGCAAGGAAGTGTCGCATTTACATTCATTTGAAGTGTAGACGAGGAATACATAACACTTCGCAAATCATATTACATCTTACCATGAAACATAGAAATGAGATGCGATATCGCGTTTTAAGAAGCATTAGAACTCCATTGCTACGATACGTAGACATCTGCAAACGCTATTTCCATGCAAGGAAGTGTCGCATTTACATTCATTTGAAGTGTAGACGAGGAATACATAACACTTCGCAAATCATATTACATCTTACCATGAAACATAGAAATGAGATGCGATATCGCGTTTTAAGAAGCATTAGAACTCTATTGCTACGATAAGTAGACATCTGCAAACGCTATTTCCTTGCAAGGAAGTGTCGCATTTACATTCATTTGAATCGTAGACGAGGAATACATGACACATCGCAAATCATATTATATCTTACCATGAAACATAGAAATGAGATGCGATATCGCGTTTTAAGAATCATCTGAACTCTATTGCTACGATACGTAGACATCTGCAAACGCTATTTCCTAGCGAGGAAGTGTCGCATTCACGATCATTTGAAGTGTAGACGAGGAATACATGACACTGCGCAAATCATATTATATCTTACCATGAAACATAGAAATGAGATGCGATATCGCGTTTTAAGAATCACAAGAACTCTATTGCTACGATACGTAGACATCTGCAAACGCTATTTCCTTGCAAGGAAGTGTTGCATTTACATTCATTTGAATCGTAGACGAGGAATGCATAACACTTCGCAATGAATATTATATCTTATCATGAAACATAGATATGAGATGCAATATCTAGTTTTAAGAAGCGTTTGAACTCTATTGCTATGATACCTAGACATCTGCAGACGCTATTTCCTAGCAAGGAAGTGTCGGATTTACATTCATTTGAAGTGTAGACGAGGAATACATGACACTTCGGAAATCATATTATATCTTACCATGAAACATAGAAATGAGATGCGATATCGCGTTTTAAGAAGCATTAGAAATCTTTTGCTACGATACGTAGACATCTGCAAACGCTATTTCCTAGCGAGGAAGTGTCGCATTCACATTCCTTTGAAGTGTAGACGAGGAATACATAACACTTCGCAAATCATATTATATCTTACCATGAAACATAGAAATGAGATGCGATATCGCGTTTTAAGAATCATATGAACACTATTGCTACGATACGTAGACATCTGCAAACGCTATTTCCTTGCAAGGAAGTGTCGCATTTACATTCATTTGAATCGTAGACGAGGAATGCATAACACTTCGCAATGTATATTGTATCTTATCATGAAACATAGATATGAGATGCAATATCTCGTTTTAAGAAGCATTTGAACTCTATTGCTTCGATACGTAGACATCAGCAATCTCTACTTCCTTGCAAGGAAGTGTCGCAATTACATTCATTTGAAGTGTAGACGAGGAATACATGACACTTCGCAAATCATATTATATCTTACCATGAAACATAGAAATGAGATGCGATATCGCGTCTTAAGAAGCATTAGAAAGCTATTGCTACGATACGTAGACATCTGCAAACGCTATTTCCTAGCGAGGAAGTATCGCATTCACATTCATTTGAAGTGTAGACGAGGAATACATAACACTTCGCAAATCATGTTATATCTTACCATGAAACGTAGAAATGAGATGCTATATTGCGTTTTAAGAATCATCTGAACTCTATTGCTACGAAACGTAGACATCTGCAAACGCTATTTAGTAGCGAAGAAGTATCACATTCACATTCATTTGAAGTGTAGACGAGGAATACATAACACTTCGCAAATCATGTTATATCTTACCAGGAAACATAGAAATGAGATGCGATATCGCGTTCTAAGAATCATATGAACTCTATTGCTACGATACGTAGACATCTGCAAACGCTATTTCCTAGCGAGGAAGTGTCGCATTCACATTCATTTGAAGTGTAGACGAGGAATGCATAACACTTCGCAATGTATATTATATCTTATCATGAAACATAGATATGAGATGCAATATCTCGTTTTAAGAAGCATTTGAACTCTATTGCTTCGATACGTAGACATCTGCAATCGCTACTTCCTTGCAAGGAAGTGTCGCATTTACATTCATTTGAAGTGTAGACGAGGAATACAAAACACTTCGCAAATCATATTACATCTTACCATGAAACATAGAAATGAGATGCGATATCGCGTTTTAAGAAGCATTAGAACTCTATTGCTACGATACCTAGACATCTGCAGACGCTATTTCCTAGCAAGGAAGTGTCGCAATTACATTCATTTGAAGTGTAGACGAGGAATACATGACACTTCGCAAATCATATTATATCGTACCATGAAACATAGAAATGAGATGCGATATCGCGTTTTAAGAAGCATTAGAAAGCTATTGCTACGATACGTAGACATCTGCAAACGCTATTTAGTAGCGAGGAAGTATCGCATTCACATTCATTTGAAGTGTAGACGAGGAATACATAACACTTCGCAAATCATGTTATATCTTACCATGAAACATAGAAATGAGATGCGATATCGCGTTCTAAGAATCATATGAACTCTATTGCTACGATACGTAGACATCTGCAAACGCTATTTCCTAGCGAGGAAGTGTCGCATTCACATTCATTTGAAGTGTGGACGAGGATTACATGACACTTCGCAAATCATATTATATCTTACCATGAAACATAGAAATGAGATGCGATATCGCGTTTTAAGAATCATAAGAACACTATTGCTACGATACGTAGACATCTGCAAACGCTATTTCCTTGCAAGGAAGTGTCGCATTTACATTCATTTGAATCGTAGACGAGGAATACATGACACTACGCAAATCATATTATATCTTACCATGAAACATAGAAATGAGATGCGATATCGCGTTTTAAGAATCACAAGAACTCTATTGCTACGATACGTAGACATCTGCAAACGCTATTTCCTTGCAAGGAAGTGTTGCATTTACATTCATTTGAATCGTAGACGAGGAATGCATAACACTTCGCAATGAATATTATATCTTATCATGAAACATAGATATGAGATGCAATATCTAGTTTTAAGAAGCGTTTGAACTCTATTGCTACGATACCTAGACATCTGCAGACGCTATTTCCTAGCAAGGAAGTGTCGGATTTACATTCATTTGAAGTGTAGACGAGGAATATATGACACTTCGGAAATCATATTATATCTTACCATGAAACATAGAAATGAGATGCGATATCGCGTTTTAAGAAGCATTAGAAATCTTTTGCTACGATACGTAGACATCTGCAAACGCTATTTCCTAGCGAGGAAGTGTCGCATTCACATTCCTTTGAAGTGTAGACGAGGAATACATAACACTTCGCAAATCATATTATATCTTACCATGAAACATAGAAATGAGATGCGATATCGCGTTTTAAGAATCATATGAACTCTATTGCTACGATACGTAGATATCTGCAAACGCTATTTCCTTGCAAGGAAGTGTCGCATTTACATTCATTTCAATCGTAGACGAGGAATGCATAACACTTCGCAATGTATATTATATCTTATCATGAAACATAGATATGAGATGCAATATCTCGTTTTAAGAAGCATTTGAACTCTATTGCTTCGATACGTAGACATCAGCAATCTCTACTTCCTTGCAAGGAAGTGTCGCAATTACATTCATTTGAAGTGTAGACGAGGAATACATGACACTTCGCAAATCATATTATATCTTACCATGAAACATAGAAATGAGATGCGATATCGCGTCTTAAGAAGCATTAGAAAGCTATTGCTACGATACGTAGACATCTGCAAACGCTATTTCCTAGCGAGGAAGTATCGCATTCACATTCATTTGAAGTGTAGACGAGGAATACATAACACTTCGCAAATCATGTTATATCTTACCATGAAACATAGAAATGAGATTCGATATCGCGTTTTAAGAATCATCTGAACTCTATTGCTGCGAAACGTAGACATCTTGAAACGCTATTTAGTAGCGAGGAAGTATCGCATTCACATTCATTTGAAGTGTAGACGAGGAATACATAACACTTCGCAAATCATGTTATATCTTACCAAGAAACATAGAAATGAGATGCGATATCGCGTTCTAAGAATCATATGAACTCTATTGCTACGATACGTAGGCATCTGCAAACGCTATTTCCTAGCGAGGAAGTGTCGCATTCACATTCATTTGAAGTGTAGACGAGGAATACATAACACTTCGCAAATCATATTATATCTTACCATGAAACATAGAAATGAGATGCGACATCGCGTTCTAAGAATCATAAGAACTCTATTGCTACGATACGTAGACATCTGCAAACGCTATTTCCTTGCAAGGAAGTGTCGCATTTACATTCACTTGAATCGTAGTCGAGGAATGCATAACACTTCGCAATGTATATTATATCTTATCATGAAACATAGATATGAGATGCAATATCTCGTTTTAAGAAGCACTTGAACTCTATTGCTTCGATACGTAGACATCTGCAATCGCTACTTCCTTGCAAGGAAGTGTCGCATTTACATTCATTTGAAGTGTAGACGAGGAATACATAACACTTCGCAAATCATATTACATCTTACCATGAAACATAGAAATGAGATGCGATATCGCGTTTTAAGAAGCATTAGAACTCTATTGCTACGATAAGTAGACATCTGCAAACGCTATTTCCTTGCAAGGAAGTGTCGCATTTACATTCATTTGAATCGTAGACGAGGAATACATGACACTTCGCAAATCATATTATATCTTACCATGAAACATAGAAATGAGATGCGATATCGCGTTTTAAGAATCACAAGAACTCTATTGCTACGATACGTAGACATCTGCAAACGCTATTTCCTTGCAAGGAAGTGTTGCATTTACATTCATTTGAATCGTAGACGAGGAATGCATAACACTTCGCAATGAATATTATATCTTATCATGAAACATAGATATGAGATGCAATATCTAGTTTTAAGAAGCGTTTGAACTCTATTGCTACGATACCTAGACATCTGCAGACGCTATTTCCTAGCAAGGAAGTGTCGGATTTACATTCATTTGAAGTGTAGACGAGGAATACATGACACTTCGGAAATCATATTATATCTTACCATGAAACATAGAAATGAGATGCGATATCGCGTTTTAAGAAGCATTAGAAATATTTTGCTACGATACGTAGACATCTGCAAACGCTATTTCCTAGCGAGGAAGTGTCGCATTCACATTCCTTTGAAGTGTAGACGAGGAATACATAACACTTCGCAAATCATATTATATCTTACCATGAAACATAGAAATGAGATGCGATATCGCGTTTTAAGAATCATATGAACACTATTGCTACGATACGTAGACATCTGCAAACGATATTTCCTTGCAAGGAAGTGTCGCATTTACATTCATTTGAATCGTAGACGAGGAATGCATAACACTTCGCAATGTATATTATATCTTATCATGAAACATAGATATGAGATGCAATATCTCGTTTTAAGAAGCATTTGAACTCTAATGCATCGATACATAGACATCTGCAATCGCTATTTCCTTTCAAGGAAGTGTCGCATTTACATTCAATTGATGTGTAGACGAGGAATACATGACACTTCGCAAATCATATTATATCTTACCATGAAACATAGAAATGAGATGCGATATCGCGTGTTATGAATCATAAGAACTCTATTGCTACGATACGTAGACATCTGCAAACGCTATTTCCTTGCAAGGAAGTGTCGCATTTACATTCACTTGAATCGTAGACGAGGAATGCATAACACTTCGCAATGTATATTATATCTTATCATGAAACATAGATGTGAGATGCAATATCTCGTTTTAAGAAGCATTTGAACTCTATTGCTTCGATACGTAGACATCTGCAATCGCTATTTCCTTTCAAGGAAGTGTCGCATTTACATTCATTTGAAGTGTAGACGAGGAATACATGACACTTCGCAAATCATATTATATCTTACCATGAAACATAGAAATGAGATGCGATATCGCGTTTTATGAATCATAAGAACTCTATTGCTACGATACGTAGACATTTGCAAACGCTATTTCCTTGCAAGGAAGTGTCACATTTACATTCATTTGAATCATAGACGAGGAATGCATAACACTTCGCAATGTATATTATATCTTATCATGAAACATAGATATGAGATGCAATATCTCGTTTTAAGATGCATTTGAACTCTATTGCTTCGATACGTAGACATCTGCAATCGCTACTTCCTTGCAAGGAAGTGTCGCATTTACATTCATTTGAAGTGTAGACGAGGAATAGATAACACTTCGCAAATCATATTACATCTTACCATGAAACATAGAAATGAGATGCGATATCGCGTTTTAAGAAGCATTAGAACTCTATTGCTACGATACCTAGATATCTGCAGACGCTATTTCCTGGCGAGGAAGTGTCGCATTCACATTCATTTGAAGTGTAGACGAGGAATACATGACACTTCGCAAATCATATTATATCTTACCATGAAACATAGGAATGAGTTGCGATATCGCGTTTTAAGAATCATAAGAACTCTATTGCTACGATACGTAGACATCTGCAAACGCTATTTCCTAGCGAGGAAATGTCGCATTCACATTCATTTGATGTGTAGACGAGGAATACATAACACTTCGCAAATCATACTACATCTTACCATGAAACATAGAAATGAGATGCGATATCGCGTGTTAAGAGGCATTAGAACTCTATTGCTACGTTACCTAGTCATCTGCAGACGCTATTTCCTAGCAAGGAAGTGTCGCATTTACATTCGTTTGAAGTGTAGACGAGGAATACATGACACTTCGCAAATCATATTATATCTTACCATGAAACATAGAAATGAGATGCGATATCGCGTCTTAAGGAGCATTAGAGAGCTATTGCTACGATACGTAGACATCTGCAAATGCTATTTCCTAGCGAGGAAGTATCGCAATCACATTCATTTGAAGTGTAGATGAGGAATACATAACACTTCGCAAATCATGTTATATCTTACCATGAAACATAGAAATGAGATGCGATATCGCGTTCTAAGAATCATCTGAACTCTATTGCTACGAAACGTAGACATCTGCAAACGCTATTTAGTAGCGAAGAAGTATCGCATTCACATTCATTTGAAGTGTAGACGAGGAATACATAACACTTCGCAAATCATGTTATATCTTACCATGAAACATAGAAATGAGATGCGATATCGCGTTCTAAGAATCATATGAACTCTATTGCTACGATACGTAGACATCTGCAAACGCTATTTCCTAGCGAGGAAGTGTCGCATTCACATTCGTTTGAAGTGTAGACGAGGAATACATGACACTTCGCAAATCATATTATATCTTACCATGAAACATAGAAATGAGATGCGATATCGCGTTTTAAGAATCATAAGAACTCTATTGCTACGATACGTAGACATCTGCAAGCGCTATTTCCTAGCGAGGAACTGTCGCATTCACATTCAATTGAAGTGTAGACGAGGAATACATGACACTTCGCAAATCATATTATATCTTACCATGAAACATAGAAATGAGATGCGATATCGCGTTTTAAGAAGCATTAGAAAGCTATTGCTGCGATACGTAGACATCTGCAAACGCTATTTAGTAGCGAGAAAGTATCGCATTCACATTCATTTGAAGTGTAGACGAGGAATACATAACACTTCGCAAATCATATTATATCTTACCATGAAACATAGAAATGAGATGCGATATCGCGTTTTAAGAATCAACTGAACTCTATTGCTACGATACGTAGACATCTGCAAACGCTATTTCCTAGCGAGGAAGTGTCGCATTTACATTCATTTGAATCGTAGACGAGGAAAGCATAACACTTCGCAATGTATATTATATCTTATCATGAAACATAGATATGAGATGCAATATATCGTTTTAAGAAGCATTTGAACTCTAATGCATCGATACATAGACATCTGCAATCGCTATGTCCTTTCAAGGAAGTGTCGCATTTACATTCATTTGATGTGTAGACGAGGAATACATGACACTTCGCAAATCATATTATATCTTACCATGAAACATAGAAATGAGATGCGATATCGCGTTTTAAGAATCATAAGAACTCTATTGCTACGATACGTAGACATCTGCAAACGCTATTTCCTAGCGAGGAAGTGTCGCATTCACATTCGTTTGAAGTGTAGACGAGGAATACATGACACTTCGCAAATCATATTATATCTTACCATGAAACATAGAAATGAGATGCGATATCGCGTGTTAAGAAGCATTAGAGCTCTATTGCTACGATACCTAGACATCTGCAGACGCTATTTCCTAGCAAGGAAGTGTCGCATTCATATTCATTTGAAGTGTAGACGAGGAATACATGACACTTCGCAAATCATATTATATCTTACCATGAAACATAGAAATGAGATGCGATATCGCGTCTTAAGGAGCATTAGAAAGCTATTGCTACGATACGTAGACATCTGCAAACGCTATTTCCTAGCGAGGAAGTATCGCATTCACATTCATTTGAAGTGTAGATGAGGAATACATAACACTTCGCAAATCATGTTATATCTTACCATGAAACATAGAAATGAGATGCGATATCGCGTTTTAAGAATCAACTGAACTCTATTGCTACGATACGTAGACATCTGCAAACGCTATTTCCTTGCAAGGAAGTGTCGCATTTACATTCACTTGAATCGTAGACGAGCAATACATAACACTTCGCAAATCATATTATATCTTACCATGAAACATAGAAATGAGATACGATATCGCGTTTTAAGAATCATAAGAACTCTATTTGCTACGATACGTAGACATCTGCAAACGCTATTTCCTAGCGAGGAAGTGTCGCATTTACATTCATTTGAATCGTAGACGAGGAATGCATAACACTTCGCAATGTATATTATATCTTATCATGAAACATAGATATGAGATGCAATATCTCGTTTTAAGAAGCATTTGAACTCTAATGCATCGATACATAGACATCTGCAATCGCTATTTCCTTTCAAGGAAGTGTCGCATTTACATTCATTTGATGTGTAGACGAGGAATACATGACACTTCGCAAATCATATTATATCTTACCATGAAACATAGAAATGAGATGCGATATCGCGTTTTAAGAATCATAAGAACTCTATTGCTACGATACGTAGACATCTGCAAACGCTATTTCCTAGCGAGGAAGTGTCGCATTCACATTCGTTTGAATCGTAGACGAGGAATACATAACACTTCGCAAATCATATTATATCTTACCATGAAACATAGAAATGAGATGCGATATCGCGTTTTAAGAATCATAAGAACTCTATTGCTACGATACGTAGACATCTGCAAACGCTATTTCCTAGCGAGGAACTGTCGCATTCACATTCATTTGAAGTGTAGACGGGGAATACATGACACTTCGCAAATCATATTATATCTTACCATGAAACATAGAAATGAGATGCGATATCGCGTTTTAAGAAGCATTAGAAAGCTATTGCTGCGATACGTAGACATCTGCAAACGCTATTTAGTAGCGAGAAAGTATCGCATTCACATTCATTTGAAGTGTAGACGAGGAATACATAACACTTCGCAAATCATATTATATCTTATCATGAAACATAGATATGAGATGCAATATCTCGTTTTAAGAAGCATTTGAACTCTATTGCTTCGATACGTAGACATCTGCAATCGCTACTTCCTTGCAAGGAAGTGTCGCATTTACATTCATTTGAAGTGTAGACGAGGAATAGATAACACTTCGCAAATCATATTACATCTTACCATGAAACATAGAAATGAGATGCGATATCGCGTTTTAAGAAGCATTAGAACTCTATTGCTACGATACCTAGACATCTGCAGACGCTATTTCCTAGCGAGGAAGTGTCGCATTCACATTCATTTGAAGTGTAGACGAGGAATACATGACACTTCGCAAATCATATTATATCTTACCATGAAACATAGAAATGAGTTGCGATATCGCGTTTTAAGAATCATAAGAAATCTATTGCTACGATACGTAGACATCTGCAAACGCTATTTCCTAGCGAGGAAATGTAGCATTCACATTCATTTGAAGTGTAGACGAGGAATACATAACACTTCGCAAATCATACTACATCTTACCATGAAACATAGAAATGAGATGCGATATCGCGTGTTAAGAAGCATTAGAACTCTATTGCTACGATACCTAGACATCTGCAGACACTATTTCCTAGCAAGGAAGTGTCGCATTTACATTCATTTGAAGTGTAGACGAGGAATACATGACACTTCGCAAATCATATTATATCTTACCATGAAACATAGAAATGAGATGCGATATCGCGTCTTAAGGAGCATTAGAGAGCTATTGCTACGATACGTAGACATCTGCAAACGCTATTTCCTAGCGAGGAAGTATCGCAATCACATTCATTTGTAGTGTAGATGAGGAATACATAACACTTCGCAAATCATGTTATATCTTACCATGAAACATAGAAATGAGATGCGATATCGCGTTTTAAGAATCATCTGAACTCTATTGCTACGAAACGTAGACATCTGCAAACGCTATTTAGTAGCGAAGAAGTATCGCATTCACATTCATTTGAAGTGTAGACGAGGAATACATAACACTTCGCAAATCATGTTATATCTTACCATGAAACATAGAAATGAGATGCGATATCGCGTTCTAAGAATCATTTGAACTCTATTGCTACGATACGTAGACATCTGCAAACGCTATTTCCTAGCGAGGAAGTGTCGCATTTACATTCATTTGAATCGTAGACTAGGAATGCATAACACTTCGCAATGTATATTATATCTTATCATGAAACATAGATATGAGATGCAATATCTCGTTTTAAGAAGCATTTGAACTCTAATGCATCGATACATAGACATCTGCAATCGCTATTTCCTTTCAAGGAAGTGTCGCATTTACATTCATTTGATGTGTAGACGAGGAATACATGACACTTCGCAAATCATATTATATCTTACCATGAAACATAGAAATGAGATGCGATATCGCGTTTTAAGAATCATAAGAACCCTATTGCTACGATACGTAGACATCTGCAAACGCTATTTCCTAGCGAGGAAGTGTCGCATTCACATTCATTTGAAGTGTAGACGAGGAATACATGACTCTTCGCAAATCATGTTATATCTTACCATGAAACATAGAAATGAGATGCGATATCGCGTTTTAAGAATCATCTGAAATCTATTGCTACGAAACGTAGACATCTGCAAACGCTATTTAGTAGCGAGGAAGTATCGCATTCACATTCATTTGAAGTGTAGACGAGGAATACATAACACTTCGCATATCATGTTATATCTTACCATGAAACATAGAAATGAGATGCGATATCGCGTTCTAAGAATCATATGAACTCTATTGCTACGATACGTAGACATCTGCAAACGCTATTTCCTAGCGAGGAAGTATCGCATTCACATTCATTTGAAGTGTAGACGAGGAATACATGACACTTCGCAAATCATATTATATCTTACCATGAAACATAGAAATGAGTTGCGATATCGCGTTTTAAGAATCATAAGAACTCTATTGCTACGATACCTAGACATCTGCAGACACCATTTCCTAGCAAGGAAGTGTCGCATTTACATTCATTTGAAGTGTAGACGAGGAATACATGACACTTCGCAAATCATATTATATCTTACCATGAAACACAGAAATGAGATGCGATATCGCGTTTTAAGAATCATAAGAACTCTATTGCTACGATACGTAGACATCTGCAATCGCTACTTCCTTGCAAGGAAGTGTCGCATTTACATTCATTTGAAGTGTAGACGAGGAATACATAACACTTCGCAAATCATATTACATCTTACCATGAAACATAGAAATGAGATGCGATATCGCGTTTTAAGAAGCATTAGAACTCCATTGCTACGATACGTAGACATCTGCAAACGCTATTTCCATGCAAGGAAGTGTCGCATTTACATTCATTTGAAGTGTAGACGAGGAATACATAACACTTCGCAAATCATATTACATCTTACCATGAAACATAGAAATGAGATGCGATATCGCGTTTTAAGAAGCATTAGAACTCTATTGCTACGATAAGTAGACATCTGCAAACGCTATTTCCTTGCAAGGAAGTGTCGCATTTACATTCATTTGAATCGTAGACGAGGAATACATGACACTTCGCAAATCATATTATATCTTACCATGAAACATAGAAATGAGATGCGATATCGCGTTTTAAGAATCATCTGAACTCTATTGCTACGATACGTAGACATCTGCAAACGCTATTTCCTAGCGAGGAAGTGTCGCATTCACGATCATTTGAAGTGTAGACGAGGAATACATGACACTGCGCAAATCATATTATATCTTACCATGAAACATAGAAATGAGATGCGATATCGCGTTTTAAGAATCACAAGAACTCTATTGCTACGATACGTAGACATCTGCAAACGCTATTTCCTTGCAAGGAAGTGTTGCATTTACATTCATTTGAATCGTAGACGAGGAATGCATAACACTTCGCAATGAATATTATATCTTATCATGAAACATAGATATGAGATGCAATATCTAGTTTTAAGAAGCGTTTGAACTCTATTGCTACGATACCTAGACATCTGCAGACGCTATTTCCTAGCAAGGAAGTGTCGGATTTACATTCATTTGAAGTGTAGACGAGGAATACATGACACTTCGGAAATCATATTATATCTTACCATGAAACATCGAAATGAGATGCGATATCGCGTTTTAAGAAGCATTAGAAAACTTTTGCTACGATACGTAGACATCTGCAAACGCTATTTCCTAGCGAGGAAGTGTCGCATTCACATTCCTTTGAAGTGTAGACGAGGAATACATAACACTTCGCAAATCATGTTATATCTTACCATGAAACATAGAAATGAGATGCGATATCGCGTTCTAAGAATCATCTGAACTCTATTGCTACGAAACGTAGACATCTGCAAACGCTATTTAGTAGCGAAGAAGTATCGCATTCACATTCATTTGAAGTGTAGACGAGGAATACATAACACTTCGCAAATCATGTTATATCTTACCATGAAACATAGAAATGAGATGCGATATCGCGTTCTAAGAATCATATGAACTCTATTGCTACGATACGTAGACATCTGCAAACGCTATTTCCTAGCGAGGAAGTGTCGCATTCACATTCGTTTGAAGTGTAGACGAGAAATACATGACACTTCGCAAATCATATTATATCTTACCATGAAACATGGAAATGAGATGCTATATCGCGTTTTAAGAATCATAAGAACTCTATTGCTACGATACGTAGACATCTGCAAGCGCTATTTCCTAGCGAGGAACTGTCGCATTCACATTCAATTGAAGTGTAGACGAGGAATACATGACACTTGGCAAATCATATTATATCTTACCATGAAACATAGAAATGAGATGCGATATCGCGTTTTAAGAAGCATTAGAAAGCTATTGCTGCGATACGTAGACATCTGCAAACGCTATTTAGTAGCGAGAAAGTATCGCATTCACATTCATTTGAAGTGTAGACGAGGAATACATAACACTTCGCAAATCATATTATATCTTACCATGAAACATAGAAATGAGATGCGATATCGCGTTTTAAGAATCAACTGAACTCTATTGCTACGATACGTAGACATCTGCAAACGCTATTTCCTAGCGAGGAAGTGTCGCATTTACATTCATTTGAATCGTAGACGAGGAATGCATAACACTTCGCAATGTATATTATATCTTATCATGAAACATAGATATGAGATGCAATATCTCGTTTTAAGAAGCATTTGAACTCTAATGCATCGATACATAGACATCTGCAATCGCTATGTCCTTTCAAGGAAGTGTCGCATTTACATTCATTTGATGTGTAGACGAGGAATACATGACACTTCGTAAATCATATTATATCTTACCATGAAACATAGAAATGAGATGCGATATCGCGTTTTAAGAATCATAAGAACTCTATTGCTACGATACGTAGACATCTGCAAACGCTATTTCCTAGCGAGGAAGTGTCGCATTCACATTCATTTGAAGTGTAGACGAGGAATACATGACACTTAGCAAATCATGTTATATCTTACCATGAAACATAGAAATGAGATGCGATATCGCGTTTTAAGAATCATCTGAAATCTATTGCTACGAAACGTAGACATCTGCAAACGCTATTTAGTAGCGAGGAAGTATCGCATTCACATTCATTTGAAGTGTAGACGAGGAATACATAACACTTCGCATATCATGTTATATCTTACAATGAAACATAGAAATGAGATGCGATATCGCGTTCTAAGAATCATATGAACTCTATTGCTACGATACGTAGACATCTGCAAACGCTATTTCCTAGCGAGGAAGTGTCGCATTCACATTCATTTGAAGTGTAGACGAGGAATACATGACACTTCGCAAATCATATTATATCTTACCATGAAACATAGAAATGAGATGCGATATCGCGTGTTAAGAAGCATTAGAACTCTATTGCTACGATACCTAGACATCTGCAGACGCTATTTCCTAGCAAGGAAGTATCGCATTCACATTCATTTGAAGTGTAGATGAGGAATACATAACACTTCGCAAATCATATTATATCTTATCATGAAACATAGATATGAGATGCAATATCTCGTTTTAAGAAGCATTTGAACTCTATTGCTTCGATACGTAGACATCTGCAATCGCTACTTCTTTGCAAGGAAGTGTCGCATTTACATTCATTTGAAGTGTAGACGAGGAATAGATAACACTTCGCAAATCATATTACATCTTACCATGAAACATAGAAATGAGATGCGATATCGCGTTTTAAGAAGCATTAGAACTCTATTGCTACGATACCTAGACATCTGCAGACGCTATTTCCTAGCGAGGAAGTGTCGCATTCACATTCATTTGAAGTGTAGACGAGGAATACATGACACTTCGCAAATCATATTATATCTTACCATGAAACATAGAAATGAGTTGCGATATCGCGTTTTAAGAATCATAAGAAATCTATTGCTACGATACGTAGACATCTGCAAACGCTATTTCCTAGCGAGGAAATGTAGCATTCACATTCATTTGAAGTGTAGACGAGGAATACATAACACTTCGCAAATCATACTACATCTTACCATGAAACATAGAAATGAGATGCGATATCGCGTGTTAAGAAGCATTAGAACTCTATTGCTACGATACCTAGACATCTGCAGACACTATTTCCTAGCAAGGAAGTGTCGCATTTACATTCATTTGAAGTGTAGACGAGGAATACATGACACTTCGCAAATCATATTATATCTTACCATGAAACATAGAAATGAGATGCGATATCGCGTCTTAAGGAGCATTAGAGAGCTATTGCTACGATACGTAGACATCTGCAAACGCTATTTCCTAGCGAGGAAGTATCGCAATCACATTCATTTGAAGTGTAGATGAGGAATACATAACACTTCGCAAATCATGTTATATCTTACCATGAAACATAGAAATGAGATGCGATATCGCGTTTTAAGAATCATCTGAACTCTATTGCTACGAAACGTAGACATCTGCAAACGCTATTTAGTAGCGAAGAAGTATCGCATTCACATTCATTTGAAGTGTAGACGAGGAATACATAACACTTCGCAAATCATGTTATATCTTACCATGAAACATAGAAATGAGATGCGATATCGCGTTCTAAGAATCATTTGAACTCTATTGCTACGATACGTAGACATCTGCAAACGCTATTTCCTAGCGAGGAAGTGTCGCATTCACATTCGTTTGAAGTGTAGACGAGGAATACATGACACTTCGCAAATCATATTATATCTTACCATGAAACATTGAAATGAGATGCGATATCGCGTTTTAAGAATCATAAGAACTCTATTGCTACGATACGTAGACATCTGCAAACGCTATTTCCTAGCGAGGAACTGTCGCATTCACATTCATTTGAAGTGTAGACGAGGAATACATGACACTTCGCAAATCATATTATATCTAACCATGAAACATAGAAATGAGGTGCGATATCGCGTTTTAAGAAGCATTAGAAAGCTATTGCTGCGATACGTAGACATCTGCAAACGCTATTTAGTAGCGAGAAAGTATCGCATTCACATTCATTTGAAGTGTAGACGAGGAATACATGACACTTCGCAAATCATATTATATCTTACCATGAAACATAGAAATGAGATGCGATATCGCGTTTTAAGAATCATAAGAACTCTATTGCTACGATACGTAGACATCTGCAAACGCTATTTCCTAGCGAGGAAGTGTCGCATTTACATTCATTTGAATCGTAGACTAGGAATGCATAACACTTCGCAATGTATATTATATCTTATCATGAAACATAGATATGAGATGCAATATCTCGTTTTAAGAAGCATTTGAACTCTAATGCATCGATACATAGACATCTGCAATCGCTATTTCCTTTCAAGGAAGTGTCGCATTTACATTCATTTGATGTGTAGACGAGGAATACATGACACTTCGCAAATCATATTATATCTTACCATGAAACATAGAAATGAGATGCGATATCGCGTTTTAAGAATCATAAAAACCCTATTGCTACGATACGTAGACATCTGCAAACGCTATTTCCTAGCGAGGAAGTGTCGCATTCACATTCATTTGAAGTGTAGACGAGGAATACATGACTCTTCGCAAATCATGTTATATCTTACCATGAAACATAGAAATGAGATGCGATATCGCGTTTTAAGAATCATCTGAAATCTATTGCTACGAAACGTAGACATCTGCAAACGCTATTTAGTAGCGAGGAAGTATCGCATTCACATTCATTTGAAGTGTAGACGAGGAATACATAACACTTCGCATATCATGTTATATCTTACCATGAAACATAGAAATGAGATGCGATATCGCGTTCTAAGAATCATATGAACTCTATTGCTGCGATACGTAGACATCTGCAAACGCTATTTCCTAGCGAGGAAGTGTCGCATTCACATTCATTTGAAGTGTAGACGAGGAATACATGACACTTCGCAAATCATATTATATCTTACCATGAAACATAGAAATGAGTTGCGATATCGCGTTTTAAGAATCATAAGAAATCTATTGCTACGATACGTAGACATCTGCAAACGCTATTTCCTAGCGAGGAAATGTAGCATTCACATTCATTTGAAGTGTAGACGAGGAATACATAACACTTCGCAAATCATACTACATCTTACCATGAAACATAGAAATGAGATGCGATATCGCGTGTTAAGAAGCATTAGAACTCTATTGCTACGATACCTAGACATCTGCAGACACTATTTCCTAGCAAGGAAGTGTCGCATTTACATTCATTTGAAGTGTAGACGAGGAATACATGACACTTCGCAAATCATATTATATCTTACCATGAAACATAGAAATGAGATGCGATATCGCGTCTTAAGGAGCATTAGAGAGCTATTGCTACGATACGTAGACATCTGCAAACGCTATTTCCTAGCGAGGAAGTATCGCAATCACATTCATTTGAAGTGTAGATGAGGAATACATAACACTTCGCAAATCATGTTATATCTTACCATGAAACATAGAAATGAGATGCGATATCGCGTTTTAAGAATCATCTGAACTCTATTGCTACGAAACGTAGACATCTGCAAACGCTATTTAGTAGCGAAGAAGTATCGCATTCACATTCATTTGAAGTGTAGACGAGGAATACATAACACTTCGCAAATCATGTTATATCTTACCATGAAACATAGAAATGAGATGCGATATCGCGTTCTAAGAATCATTTGAACTCTATTGCTACGATACGTAGACATCTGCAAACGCTATTTCCTAGCGAGGAAGTGTCGCATTCACATTCGTTTGAAGTGTAGACGAGGAATACATGACACTTCGCAAATCATATTATATCTTACCATGAAACATTGAAATGAGATGCGATATCGCGTTTTAAGAATCATAAGAACTCTATTGCTACGATACGTAGACATCTGCAAACGCTATTTCCTAGCGAGGAACTGTCGCATTCACATTCATTTGAAGTGTAGACGAGGAATACATGACACTTCGCAAATCATATTATATCTAACCATGAAACATAGAAATGAGGTGCGATATCGCGTTTTAAGAAGCATTAGAAAGCTATTGCTGCGATACGTAGACATCTGCAAACGCTATTTAGTAGCGAGAAAGTATCGCATTCACATTCATTTGAAGTGTAGACGAGGAATACATGACTCTTCGCAAATCATATTATATCTTACCATGAAACATAGAAATGAGATGCGATATCGCGTTTTAAGAATCATAAGAACTCTATTGCTACGATACGTAGACATCTGCAAACGCTATTTCCTAGCGAGGAAGTGTCGCATTTACATTCATTTGAATCGTAGACTAGGAATGCATAACACTTCGCAATGTATATTATATCTTATCATGAAACATAGATATGAGATGCAATATCTCGTTTTAAGAAGCATTTGAACTCTAATGCATCGATACATAGACATCTGCAATCGCTATTTCCTTTCAAGGAAGTGTCGCATTTACATTCATTTGATGTGTAGACGAGGAATACATGACACTTCGCAAATCATATTATATCTTACCATGAATCATAGAAATGAGATGCGATATCGCGTTTTAAGAATCATAAAAACCCTATTGCTACGATACGTAGACATCTGCAAACGCTATTTCCTAGCGAGGAAGTGTCGCATTCACATTCATTTGAAGTGTAGACGAGGAATACATGACTCTTCGCAAATCATGTTATATCTTACCATGAAACATAGAAATGAGATGCGATATCGCGTTTTAAGAATCATCTGAAATCTATTGCTACGAAACGTAGACATCTGCAAACGCTATTTAGTAGCGAGGAAGTATCGCATTCACATTCATTTGAAGTGTAGACGAGGAATACATAACACTTCGCATATCATGTTATATCTTACCATGAAACATAGAAATGAGATGCGATATCGCGTTCTAAGAATCATATGAACTCTATTGCTACGATACGTAGACATCTGCAAACGCTATTTCCTAGCGAGGAAGTGTCGCATTCACATTCATTTGAAGTGTAGACGAGGAATACATGACACTTCGCAAATCATATTATATCTTACCATGAAACATAGAAATGAGTTGCGATATCGCGTTTTAAGAATCATAAGAACTCTATTGCTACGATACCTAGACATCTGCAGACACTATTTCCTAGCAAGGAAGTGTCGCATTTACATTCATTTGAAGTGTAGACGAGGAATACATGACACTTCGCAAATCATATTATATCTTACCATGAAACATAGAAATGAGATGCGATATCGCGTTTTAAGAATCATAAGAACTCTATTGCTACGATACGTAGACATTTGCAAACGCTATTTCCTAGCGAGGAAGTGTCGCATTCACGTTCATTTGAAGTGTAGACGAGGAATACATGACACTGCGCAAATCATATTATATCTTACCATGAAACAAAGAAATGAGATGCGATATCGCGTTTTAAGAATCACAAGAACTCTATTGCTACGATACGTAGACATCTGCAAACGCTATTTCCTTGCAAGGAAGTGTTGCATTTACATTCATTTGAATCGTAGACGAGGAATGCATAACACTTCGCAATGAATATTATATCTTATCATGAAACATAGATATTTGATGCAATATCTAGTTTTAAGAAGCGTTTGAACTCTATTTCTACGATACCTAGACATCTGCAGACGCTATTTCCTAGCAAGGAAGTGTCGGATTTACATTCATTTGAAGTGTAGACGAGGAATACATGACACTTCGGAAATCATATTATATCTTACCATGAAACATAGAAATGAGATGCGATATCGCGTTTTAAGAAGCATTAGAAATCTTTTGCTACGATACGTAGACATCTGCAAACGCTATTTCCTAGCGAGGAAGTGTCGCATTCACATTCCTTTGAAGTGTAGACGAGGAATACATAACACTTCGCAAATCATATTATATCTTACCATGAAACATAGAAATGAGATGCGATATCGCGTTTTAAGAATCATATGAACTCTATTGCTACGATACGTAGATATCTGCAAACGCTATTTCCTTGCAAGGAAGTGTCGCATTTACATTCATTTCAATCGTAGACGAGGAATGCATAACACTTCGCAATGTATATTATATCTTATCATGAAACATAGATATGAGATGCAATATCTCGTTTTAAGAAGCATTTGAACTCTATTGCTTCGATACGTAGACATCAGCAATCTCTACTTCCTTGCAAGGAAGTGTCGCAATTACATTCATTTGAAGTGTAGACGAGGAATACATGACACTTCGCAAATCATATTATATCTTACCATGAAACATAGTAATGAGATGCGATATCGCGTCTTAAGAAGCATTAGAAAGCTATTGCTACGATACGTAGACATCTGCAAACGCTATTTCCTAGCGAGGAAGTATCGCATTCACATTCATTTGAAGTGTAGACGAGGAATACATAACACTTCGCAAATCATGTTATATCTTACCATGAAACATAGAAATGAGATTCGATATCGCGTTTTAAGAATCATCTGAACTCTATTGCTGCGAAACGTAGACATCTTGAAACGCTATTTAGTAGCGAGGAAGTATCGCATTCACATTCATTTGAAGTGTAGACGAGGAATACATAACACTTCGCAAATCATGTTATATCTTACCAAGAAACATAGAAATGAGATGCGATATCGCGTTCTAAGAATCATATGAACTCTATTGCTACGATACGTAGGCATCTGCAAACGCTATTTCCTAGCGAGGAAGTGTCGCATTCACATTCATTTGAAGTGTGGACGAGGATTACATGACACTTCGCAAATCATATTATATCTTACCATGAAACATAGAAATGAGATGCGATATCGCGTTTTAAGAATCATAAGAACTCTATTGCTACGATACGTAGACATCTGCAAACGCTATTTCCTTGCAAGGAAGTGTCGCATTTACATTCATTTGAATCGTAGACGAGGAATACATGACACTTCGCAAATCATATTATATCTTACCATGAAACATAGAAATGAGATGCGATATCGCGTTTTAAGAATCATAAGAACTCTATTGCTACGATACGTAGACATTTGCAAACGCTATTTCCTAGCGAGGAAGTGTCGCATTCACGTTCATTTGAAGTGTAGACGAGGAATACATGACACTGCGCAAATCATATTATATCTTACCATGAAACAAAGAAATGAGATGCGATATCGCGTTTTAAGAATCACAAGAACACTATTGCTACGATACGTAGACATCTGCAAACGCTATTTCCTTGCAAGGAAGTGTTGCATTTACATTCATTTGAATCGTAGACGAGGAATGCATAACACTTCGCAATGAATATTATATCTTATCATGAAACATAGATATGAGATGCAATATCTAGTTTTAAGAAGCGTTTGAACTCTATTTCTACGATACCTAGACATCTGCAGACGCTATTTCCTAGCAAGGAAGTGTCGGATTTACATTCATTTGAAGTGTAGACGAGGAATACATGACACTTCGGAAATCATATTATATCTTACCATGAAACATAGAAATGAGATGCGATATCGCGTTTTAAGAAGCATTAGAAATCTTTTGCTACGATACGTAGACATCTGCAAACGCTATTTCCTAGCGAGGAAGTGTCGCATTCACATTCCTTTGAAGTGTAGACGAGGAATACATAACACTTCGCAAATCATATTATATCTTACCATGAAACATAGAAATGAGATGCGATATCGCGTTTTAAGAATCATATGAACTCTATTGCTACGATACGTAGACATCAGCAAACGCTATTTCCTTGCAAGGAAGTGTCGCATTTACATTCATTTCAATCGTAGACGAGGAATGCATAACACTTCGCAATGTATATTATATCTTATCATGAAACATAGACATGAGATGCAATATCTCGTTTTAAGAAGCATTTGAACTCTATTGCTTCGATACGTAGACATCAGCAATCTCTACTTCCTTGCAAGGAAGTGTCGCAATTACATTCATTTGAAGTGTAGACGAGGAATACATGACACTTCGCAAATCATATTATATCTTACCATGAAACATAGTAATGAGATGCGATATCGCGTCTTAAGAAGCATTAGAAAGCTATTGCTACGATACGTAGACATCTGCAAACGCTATTTCCTAGCGAGGAAGTATCGCATTCACATTCATTTGAAGTGTAGACGAGGAATACATAACACTTCGCAAATCATGTTATATCTTACCATGAAACATAGAAATGAGATTCGATATCGCGTTTTAAGAATCATCTGAACTCTATTGCTGCGAAACGTAGACATCTTGAAACGCTATTTAGTAGCGAGGAAGTATCGCATTCACATTCATTTGAAGTGTAGACGAGGAATACATAACACTTCGCAAATCATGTTATATCTTACCAAGAAACATAGAAATGAGATGCGATATCGCGTTCTAAGAATCATATGAACTCTATTGCTACGATACGTAGGCATCTGCAAACGCTATTTCCTAGCGAGGAAGTGTCGCATTCTCATTCATTTGAAGTGTAGACGAGGAATACATAACACTTCGCAAATCATATTATATCTTACCATGAAACATAGAAATGAGATGCGACATCGCGTTCTAAGAATCATAAGAACTCTATTGCTACGATACGTAGACATCTGCAAACGCTATTTCCTTGCAAGGAAGTGTCGCATTTACATTCACTTGAATCGTAGTGGAGGAATGCATAACACTTCGCAATGTATATTATATCTTATCATGAAACATAGATATGAGATGCAATATCTCGTTTTAAGAAGCACTTGAACCCTATTGCTTCGATACGTAGACATCTGCAATCGCTACTTCCTTGCAAGGAAGTGTCGCATTTACATTCATTTGAAGTGTAGACGAGGAATACATAACACTTCGCAAATCATATTACATCTTACCATGAAACATAGAAATGAGATGCGATATCGCGTTTTAAGAAGCATTAGAACTCCATTGCTACGATACGTAGACATCTGCAAACGCTATTTCCTTGCAAGGAAGTGTCGCATTCACATTCATTTGAAGTGTAGACGAGGAATACATAACACTTCGCAAATCATGTTATATCTTACCATGAAACATAGAAATGAGATTCGATATCGCGTTTTAAGAATCATCTGAACTCTATTGCTGCGAAACGTAGACATCTTGAAACGCTATTTAGTAGCGAGGAAGTATCGCATTCACATTCATTTGAAGTGTAGACGAGGAATACATAACACTTCGCAAATCATGTTATATCTTACCAAGAAACATAGAAATGAGATGCGATATCGCGTTCTAAGAATCATATGAACTCTATTGCTACGATACGTAGGCATCTGCAAACGCTATTTCCTAGCGAGGAAGTGTCGCATTCACATTCATTTGAAGTGTGGACGAGGATTACATGACACTTCGCAAATCATATTATATCTTACCATGAAACATAGAAATGAGATGCGATATCGCGTTTTAAGAATCATAAGAACTCTATTGCTACGATACGTAGACATCTGCAAACGCTATTTCCTTGCAAGGAAGTGTCGCATTTACATTCATTTGAATCGTAGACGAGGAATACATGACACTTCGCAAATCATATTATATCTTACCATGAAACATAGAAATGAGATGCGATATCGCGTTTTAAGAATCATAAGAACTCTATTGCTACGATACGTAGACATTTGCAAACGCTAATTCCTAGCGAGGAAGTGTCGCATTCACGTTCATTTGAAGTGTAGACGAGGAATACATGACACTGCGCAAATCATATTATATCTTACCATGAAACAAAGAAATGAGATGCGATATCGCGTTTTAAGAATCACAAGAACACTATTGCTACGATACGTAGACATCTGCAAACGCTATTTCCTTGCAAGGAAGTGTTGCATTTACATTCATTTGAATCGTAGACGAGGAATGCATAACACTTCGCAATGAATATTATATCTTATCATGAAACATAGATATGAGATGCAATATCTAGTTTTAAGAAGCGTTTGAACTCTATTTCTACGATACCTAGACATCTGCAGACGCTATTTCCTAGCAAGGAAGTGTCGGATTTACATTCATTTGAAGTGTAGACGAGGAATACATGACACTTCGGAAATCATATTATATCTTACCATGAAACATAGAAATGAGATGCGATATCGCGTTTTAAGAAGCATTAGAAATCTTTTGCTACGATACGTAGACATCTGCAAACGCTATTTCCTAGCGAGGAAGTGTCGCATTCACATTCCTTTGAAGTGTAGACGAGGAATACATAACACTTCGCAAATCATATTATATCTTACCATGAAACATAGAAATGAGATGCGATATCGCGTTTTAAGAATCATATGAACTCTATTGCTACGATACGTAGATATCTGCAAACGCTATTTCCTTGCAAGGAAGTGTCGCATTTACATTCATTTCAATCGTAGACGAGGAATGCATAACACTTCGCAATGTATATTATATCTTATCATGAAACATAGACATGAGATGCAATATCTCGTTTTAAGAAGCATTTGAACTCTATTGCTTCGATACGTAGACATCAGCAATCTCTACTTCCTTGCAAGGAAGTGTCGCAATTACATTCATTTGAAGTGTAGACGAGGAATACATGACACTTCGCAAATCATATTATATCTTACCATGAAACATAGTAATGAGATGCGATATCGCGTCTTAAGAAGCATTAGAAAGCTATTGCTACGATACGTAGACATCTGCAAACGCTATTTCCTAGCGAGGAAGTATCGCATTCACATTCATTTGAAGTGTAGACGAGGAATACATAACACTTCGCAAATCATGTTATATCTTACCATGAAACATAGAAATGAGATTCGATATCGCGTTTTAAGAATCATCTGAACTCTATTGCTGCGAAACGTAGACATCTTGAAACGCTATTTAGTAGCGAGGAAGTATCGCATTCACATTCATTTGAAGTGTAGACGAGGAATACATAACACTTCGCAAATCATGTTATATCTTACCAAGAAACATAGAAATGAGATGCGATATCGCGTTCTAAGAATCATATGAACTCTATTGCTACGATACGTAGGCATCTGCAAACGCTATTTCCTAGCGAGGAAGTGTCGCATTCTCATTCATTTGAAGTGTAGACGAGGAATACATAACACTTCGCAAATCATATTATATCTTACCATGAAACATAGAAATGAGATGCGACATCGCGTTCTAAGAATCATAAGAACTCTATTGCTACGATACGTAGACATCTGCAAACGCTATTTCCTTGCAAGGAAGTGTCGCATTTACATTCACTTGAATCGTAGTCGAGGAATGCATAACACTTCGCAATGTATATTATATCTTATCATGAAACATAGATATGAGATGCAATATCTCGTTTTAAGAAGCACTTGAACTCTATTGCTTCGATACGTAGACATCTGCAATCGCTACTTCCTTGCAAGGAAGTGTCGCATTTACATTCATTTGAAGTGTAGACGAGGAATACATAACACTTCGCAAATCATATTACATCTTACCATGAAACATAGAAATGAGATGCGATATCGCGTTTTAAGAAGCATTAGAACTCCATTGCTACGATACGTAGACATCTGCAAACGCTATTTCCTTGCAAGGAAGTGTCGCATTCACATTCATTTGAAGTGTAGACGAGGAATACATAACACTTCGCAAATCATGTTATATCTTACCATGAAACATAGAAATGAGATTCGATATCGCGTTTTAAGAATCATCTGAACTCTATTGCTGCGAAACGTAGACATCTTGAAACGCTATTTAGTAGCGAGGAAGTATCGCATTCACATTCATTTGAAGTGTAGACGAGGAATACATAACACTTCGCAAATCATGTTATATCTTACCAAGAAACATAGAAATGAGATGCGATATCGCGTTCTAAGAATCATATGAACTCTATTGCTACGATACGTAGGCATCTGCAAACGCTATTTCCTAGCGAGGAAGTGTCGCATTCACATTCATTTGAAGTGTAGACGAGGAATACATAACACTTCGCAAATCATATTATATCTTACCATGAAACATAGAAATGAGATGCGACATCGCGTTCTAAGAATCATAAGAACTCTATTGCTACGATACGTAGACATCTGCAAACGCTATTTCCTTGCAAGGAAGTGTCGCATTTACATTCACTTGAATCGTAGTCGAGGAATGCATAACACTTCGCAATGTATATTATATCTTATCATGAAACATAGATATGAGATGCAATATCTCGTTTTAAGAAGCACTTGAACTCTATTGCTTCGATACGTAGACATCTGCAATCGCTACTTCCTTGCAAGGAAGTGTCGCATTTACATTCATTTGAAGTGTAGACGAGGAATACATAACACTTCGCAAATCATATTACATCTTACCATGAAACATAGAAATGAGATGCGATATCGCGTTTTAAGAAGCATTAGAACTCCATTGCTACGATACGTAGACATCTGCAAACGCTATTTCCTTGCAAGGAAGTGTCGCATTCACATTCATTTGAAGTGTAGACGAGGAATACATAACACTTCGCAAATCATGCTATATCTTACCATGAAACATAGAAATGAGATTCGATATCGCGTTTTAAGAATCATCTGAACTCTATTGCTGCGAAACGTAGACATCTTGAAACGCTATTTAGTAGCGAGGAAGTATCGCATTCACATTCATTTGAAGTGTAGACGAGGAATACATAACACTTCGCAAATCATGTTATATCTTACCAAGAAACATAGAAATGCGATGCGATATCGCGTTCTAAGAATCATATGAACTCTATTGCTACGATACGTAGGCATCTGCAAACGCTATTTCCTAGCGAGGAAGTGTCGCATTCACATTCATTTGAAGTGTAGACGAGGAATACATGACACTGCGCAAATCATATTATATCTTACCATGAAACATAGAAATGAGATGCGATATCGCGTTTTAAGAATCACAAGAACTCTATTGCTACGATACGTAGACATCTGCAAACGCTATTTCCTTGCAAGGAAGAGTTGCATTTACATTCATTTGAATCGTAGACGAGGAATGCATAACACTTCGCAATGAATATTATATCTTATCATGAAACATAGATATGAGATGCAATATCTAGTTTTAAGAAGCGTTTGAACTCTATTGCTACGATACCTAGACATCTGCAGACGCTATTTCCTAGCAAGGAAGTGTCGGATTTACATTCATTTGAAGTGTAGACGAGGAATACATGACACTTCGGAAATCATATTATATCTTACCATGAAACATAGAAATGAGATGCGATATCGCGTTTTAAGAAGCATTAGAAATCTTTTTCTACGATACGTAGACATCTGCAAACGCTATTTCCTAGCGAGGAAGTGTCGCATTCACATTCCTTTGAAGTGTAGACGAGGAATACATAACACTTCGCAAATCATATTATATCTTACTATGAAACATAGAAATGAGATGCGATATCGCGTTTTAAGAATCATATGAACACTATTGCTACGATACGTAGACATCTGCAAACGCTATTTCCTTGCAAGGAAGTGTCGCATTTACATTCATTTGAATCGTAGACGAGGAATGCATAACACTTCGCAATGTATATTATATCTTATAATGAAACATAGATATGAGATGCAATATCTCGTTTTAAGAAGCATTTGAACTCTATTGCTTCGATACGTAGACATCAGCAATCTCTACTTCCTTGCAAGGAAGTGTCGCAATTACATTCATTTGAAGTGTAGACGAGGAATACATGACACTTCGCAAATCATATTATATCTTACCATGAAACATAGAAATGAGATGCGATATCGCGTCTTAAGAAGCATTAGAAAGCTATTGCTACGATACGTAGACATCTGCAAACGCTATTTCCCAGCGAGGAAGTATCGCATTCACATTCATTTGAAGTGTAGACGAGGAATACATAACACTTCGCAAATCATGTTATATCTTACCATGAAACATAGAAATGAGATGCTATATTGCGTTTTAAGAATCATCTGAACTCTATTGCTACGAAAAGTAGACATCTGCAAACGCTATTTAGTAGCGAGGAAGAATCGCATTCACATTCATTTGAAGTGTAGACGAGGAATACATAACACTTCGCAAATCATGTTATATCTTACCAAGAAACATAGAAATGAGATGCGATATCGCGTTATAAGAATCATAAGAACTCTATTGCTACCATACGTAGACATCTGCAAACGCTATTTCCTTGCAAGGAAGTGTCGCATTTACATTCATTTGAATCGTAGACGAGGAATGCATAACACTTCGCAATGTATATTATATCTTATCATGAAACATAGATATGAGATGCAATATCTCGTTTTAAGATGCATTTGAACTCTATTGCTTCGACACGTAGACATCTGCAATCGCTACTTCCTTGCAAGGAAGTGTCGCATTTACATTCATTTGAAGTGTAGACGAGGAATACAAAACACTTCGCAAATCATATTACATCTTACCATGAAACATAGAAATGAGATGCGATATCGCGTTTTAAGAAGCATTAGAACTCTATTGCTACGATACCTATACATCTGCAGACGCTATTTCCTAGCAAGGAAGTGTCGCAATTACATTCATTTGAAGTGTAGACGAGGAATACATGACACTTCGCAAATCATATTATATCGTACCATGAAACATAGAAATGAGATGCGATATCGCGTTTTAAGAAGCATTAGAAAGCTATTGCTACGATACGTAGACATCTGCAAACGCTATTTAGTAGCGAGGAAGTATCGCATTCACATTCATTTGAAGTGTAGACGAGGAATACATAACACTTCGCAAATCATGTTATATCTTACCATGAAACATAGAAATGAGATGCGATATCGCGTTATAAGAATCATAAGAACTCTATTGCTACCATACGTAGACATCTGCAAACGCTATTTCCTTGCAAGGAAGTGTCGCATTTACATTCATTTGAATCGTAGACGAGGAATGCATAACACTTCGCAATGTATATTATATCTTATCATGAAACATAGATATGAGATGCAATATCTCGTTTTAAGAAGCATTTGAACTCTATTGCTTCGATACGTAGACATCTGCAATCGCTACTTCCTTGCAAGGAAGTGTCGCATTTACATTCATTTGAAGTGTAGACGAGGAATACAAAACACTTCGCAAATCATATTACATCTTACCATGAAACATAGAAATGAGATGCGATATCGCGTTTTAAGAAGCATTAGAACTCTATTGCTACGATACCTAGACATCTGCAGACGCTATTTCCTAGCAAGGAAGTGTCGCAATTACATTCATTTGAAGTGTAGACGAGGAATACATGACACTTCGCAAATCATATTATATCGTACCGTGAAACATAGAAATGAGATGCGATATCGCGTTTTAAGAAGCATTAGAAAGCTATTGCTACGATACGTAGACATCTGCAAACGCTATTTAGTAGCGAGGAAGTATCGCATTCACATTCATTTGAAGTGTAGACGAGGAATACATAACACTTCGCAAATCATGTTATATCTTACCATGAAACATAGAAATGAGATGCGATATCGCGTTTTAAGAATCATAAGAACTCTATTGCTACGATACGTAGACATTTGCAAACGCTATTTCCTAGCGAGGAAGTGTCGCATTCACGTTCATTTGAAGTGTAGACGAGGAATACATGACACTGTGCAAATCATATTATATCTTACCATGAAACATAGAAATGAGATGCGATATCGCGTTTTAAGAATCACAAGAACTCTATTGCTACGATACGTAGACATCTGCAAACGCTATTTCCTTGCAAGGAAGTGTTGCATTTACATTCATTTGAATCGTAGACGAGGAATGCATAACACTTCGCAATGAATATTAAATCTTATCATGAAACATAGATATGAGATGCAATATCTAGTTTTAAGAAGCGTTTGCACACTATTGCTACGATACCTAGACATCTGCAGACGCTATTTCCTAGCAAGGAAGTGTCGGATTTACATTCATTTGAAGTGTAGACGAGGAATACATGACACTTCGGAAATCATATTATATCTTACCATGAAACATAGAAATGAGATGCGATATCGCGTTTTAAGAAGCATTAGAAATCTTTTGCTACGATGCGTAGACATCTGCAAACGCTATTTCCTAGCGAGGAAGTGTCGCATTCACATTACTTTGAAGTGTAGACGAGGAATACATAACACTTCGCAAATCATATTATATCTTACCATGAAACATAGAAATGAGATTCGATATCGCGTTTTAAGAATCATCTGAACTCTATTGCTACGAAACGTAGACATCTGCAAACGCTATTTAGTAGCGAGGAAGTATCGCATTCACATTCATTTGAAGTGTAGACGAGGAATACATAACACTTCGCAAATCATGTTATATCTTACAAAGAAACATAGAAATGAGATGCGATATCGCGTTCTAAGAATCATATGAACTCTATTGCTACGATACGTAGGCATCTGCAAACGCTATTTCCTAGCGAGGAAGTGTCGCATTCACATTCAATTGAAGTGTAGACGAGGAATACATAACACTTCGCAAATCATACTACATCTTACCATGAAACATAGAAATGAGATGCGATATCGCGTTTTAAGAAGCATTAGAACTCTATTGCTACGAAACCTAGACATCTGCAGACGCTATTTCCTAGCAAGGAAGTGTCGCATTTACATTCATTTGAAGTGTAGACGAGGAATACATGACACTTCGCAAATCATATTATATCTTACCATGAAACATAGAAATGAGATGCGATATCGCGTTTTAAGAATCATAAGAACTCTATTGCTACGATACGTAGACATCTGCAAACGCTATTTCCTTGCAAGGAAGTGTCGCATTTACATTCATTTGAATCGTAGACGAGGAATGCATAACACTTCGCAATGTATATTATATCTTATCATGCAACATAGATATGAGATGCAATATCTCGTTTTAAGAAGCATTTGAACTCTATTGCTTCGATACGTAGACATCTGCAATCGCTACTTCCTTGCAAGGAAGTGTCGCATTTACATTCATTTGAAGTGTGGACGAGAAATACATGACACTTCGCAAATCATATTATATCTTACCATGAAACATAGAAATGAGATGCGATATCGCGTTTTAAGAAGCATTAGAAAGCTATTGCTACGATACGTAGACATCTGCAAACGCTATTTAGTAGCGAGGAAGTATCGCATTCACATTCATTTGAAGTGTAGACGAGGAATACATAACACTTCGCAAATCATGTTATATCTTACCATGAAACATAGAAATGAGATGCGATATCGCGTTCTAAGAATCATATGAACTCTATTGCTACGATACGTAGACATCTGCAAACGCTATTTCCTAGCGAGGAAGTGTCGCATTCACATTCATTTGAAGTGTGGACGAGGAATACATGACACTTCGCAAATCATATTATATCTTACCATGAAACATAGAAATGAGATGCGATATCGCGTTTTAAGAATCATAAGAACTCTATTGCTACGATACGTAGACATCTGCAAACGCTATTTCCTTGCAAGGAAGTGTCGCATTTACATTCACTTGAATCGTAGTCGAGGAATGCATAACACTTCGCAATGTATATTATATCTTATCATGAAACATAGATATGAGATGCAATATCTCGTTTTAAGAAGCATTTGAACTCTATTGCTTCGATACATAGACATCTGCAATCGCTACTTCCTTGCAAGGAAGTGTCGCATTTACATTCATTTGAAGTGTAGACGAGGAATGCATAACACTTCGCAATGTATATTACATCCTACCATGAAACATAGAAATGAGATGCGATATCGCGTTTTAAGAAGCATTAGAACTCTATTGCTACGATACGTAGACATCTGCAAACGCTATTTCCTAGCGAGGAAGTATCGCATTCGCATTCATTTGAAGTGTAGACGAGGAATACATAACACTTCGCAAATCATGTTATATCTTACCATGAAACATAGAAATGAGATGCGATATCGCGTTTTAAGAATCATAAGAACTCTATTGCTACGATACGTAGACATCTGCAAACGCTATTTCCTTGCAAGGAAGTGTCGCATTTACATTCATTTGAATCGTAGACGAGGAATGCATAACACTTCGCAATGAATATTATATCTTATCATGAAACATAGATATGAGATGCAATATCTAGTTTTAAGAAGAGTTTGAACTCTATTGCTACGATACCTAGACATCTGCAGACGCTATTTCCTAGCAAGGAAGTGTCGGATTTACATTCATTTGAAGTGTAGACAAGGAATACATGACACTTCGGAAATCATATTATATCTTACCATGAAACATAGAAATGAGATGCGATATCGCGTTTTAAGAAGCATTAGAAATCTATTGCTACGACACGTAGACATCTGCAAACGCTATTTCCTAGCGAGGAAGTGTCGCATTCACATTCATTTGAAGTGTAGACGAGGAATACATGACACTTCGCAAATCATATTATATCTTACCATGAACCATAGAAATGAGAAGCGATATCGCGTTTTAAGAATCATAAGAACACTATTGCTACGATACGTAGACATCTACAAACGCTATTTCCTTGCAAGGAAGTGTCGCATTTACATTCATTTGAATCGTAGACGAGGAATGCATAACACTTCGCAATGTATATTATATCTTATCATGAAACATAGATATGAGATGCAATATCTCGTCTTAAGAAGCATTTGAACTCTATTGCTTCGATACGTAGACATCTGCAGACGCTATTTCCTAGCAAGGAAGTGTCGGATTTACATTCATTTGAAGTGTAGACGAGGAATACATAACACTTCGCAAATCATATTATATCTAACCATGAAACATAGATATGAGATGCGATATCGCGTTTTAAGAATCATATGAACTCTATTGCTACGATACGTAGACATCTGCAAACGCTATTTCCAAGCGAGGAAGTATCGCATTCACATTGATTTGAAGTGTAGACGAGGAATACATGACACTTCGCAAATCATATTATATCTTACCATGAAACATAGAAATGAGATGCGATATCGCGTTTTAAGAAGCATTAGAAATCTATTGCTACGACACGTAGACATCTGCAAACGCTATTTCCTAGCGAGGAAGTGTCGCATTCACATTCCTTTGAAGTGTAGACGAGGAATACATAACACTTCGCAAATCATATTATATCTTACCATGAAACATAGAAATGAGATGCGATATCGCGTTTTAAGGATCATATGAACTCTATTGCTACGATACGTAGACATCTGCAAACGCTATTTCCTAGCGAGGAAGTGCCGCATTCACATTCATTTGAAGTGTAGACGAGGAATACATGACACTTCGCAAATCATATTATATCTTACCATGAAACATAGAAATGAGATGCGATATCGCGTTTTAAGAATCATAAGAACTCTATTGCTACGATACGTAGACATCTGCAAACGCTATTTCCTTGCAAGGAAGTGTCGCATTTACATTCATTTGAATCGTAGACGAGGAATGCATAACACTTCGCAATGTATATTATATTTTATCATGCAACATAGATATGAGATGCAATATCTCGTTTTAAGAAGCATTTGAACTCTATTGCTTCGATACGTAGACATCTGCAATCGCTACTTCCTTGCAAGGAAGTGTCGCATTTACATTCATTTGAAGTGTAGACGAGGAATACATAACACTTCGCAAATCATATTACATCTTACCATGAAACATAGAAATGAGATGCGATATCTCGTTTTAAGAAGCATTAGAACTCTATTGCTACGATACCTAGAAATCTGCAGACGCTATTTCCTAGCAAGGAAGTGTCGCATTTACATTCATTTGAAGTGTAGACGAGGAAGACATGACACTTCGCAAATCATATTACATCTTACCATGAACATAGAAATGAGATGCGATATCGCGTATTAAGAAGCATTAGAACTCTATTGCTGCGATACCTAGATATCTGCAGACGCTATTTCCTAGCAAGGAAGTGTCGCATTTACATTCATTTGAAGTGTAGACGAGGAATACAAGACCCTTCGCAAATCGTATTATATCTTACCATGAAACAAAGAAATGAGATGCGATATCGCGTCTTAAGAAGCATTAGAAAGCTATTGTTACGATACGTAGACATCTGCAAACGCTATTTCCTAGCGAGGAGGTATCGCATTCACATTTATTTGAAGTGTAGACGAGGAATACATAACACTTCGCAAATCATTTTATATCTTACCATGAAGCATAGAAATGAGATGCGATATCACGTTTTAAGAATCATAAGAACACTATTGCTTCGATACGTAGACATCTGCAATCTCTACTTCCTTGCAAGGAAGTGTCGCATTTACATTCATTTAAAGTGTAGACGAGGAATACATAACACTTCGTAAATCATATTACATCTTACCATGAAGCATAGAAATGAGATGCGATATCGTGTTTTAAGAAGCATTAGAACTCTATTGCTACGATACCTAGACATCTGCAGGCGCTATTTCTTAGCAAGGAAGTGTCGCATTTACATTCATTTGAAGTGTAGACGAGGAAGACATGACACTTCGCAAATCATATTATATCTTACCATGAAACAAAGAAATGAGATGTGATATCGCGTTTTAAGAATCATATGAACTCTATTGCTACGATACCTAGACATCTGCAGACGCTATTTCCTAGCAAGGAAGTGTCGCATTTACATTCATTTGAAGTGTAGACAAGGAATACATGACACTTCGCAAATCATATTATATCTTACCATGAAACATAGAAATGAGATGCGATATCGCGTTTTAACAAGCATTAGAAAGCTATTGCTACGATACGTAGACATCCGCAAACGCTATTTCCTAGCGAGGAAGTATCGCATTCACATTCATTTGAAGTGTAGACGAGGAATACATAACACTTCGCAAATCATGTTATATCTTACCATGAAACATAGAAATGAGAATGCGATATCGCGTTTTGAGAATCATATCAACTCTATTGCTACGATACGTAGACATCTGCAAACGCTATTTCCTAGCGAGGAAGTGTCGCATGCACATTCATTTGAAGTCCAGACGAGGAATACATGACACTTCGTAAATCATATTACATCTTACCATGAAACATAGAAATGAGATGCGATATCGCGTTTTAAGAAGCATTAGAACTCTATTGCTACGATACCTAGACATCTGCAGGCGCTATTTCTTAGCAAGGAAGTGTCGCATTTACATTCATTTGAAGTGTAGACGAGGAAGACATGACACTTCGCAAATCATATTATATCTTACCATGAAACAAAGAAATGAGATGCGATATCGCGTTTTAAGAATCATATGAACTCTATTGCTACGATACCTAGACATCTGCAGACGCTATTTCCTAGCAAGGAAGTGTCGCATTTACATTCATTTGAAGTGTAGACAAGGAATACATGACACTTCGCAAATCATATTATATCTTACCATGAAACATAGAAATGAGATGCGATATCGCGTTTTAACAAGCATTAGAAAGCTATTGCTACGATACGTAGACATCCGCAAACGCTATTTCCTAGCGAGGAAGAATCGCATTCACATTCATTTGAAGTGTAGACGAGGAATACATGACACTTCGTAAATCATATTATATCTTACCATGAAACATAGAAACTAGATGCGATATCGCGTTTAAGAATCATATGAACTCTGTTGCTACGATACGTAGACATCTGCAAACGCTATTTCCTTGCAAGGAAGTGTCGCATTTACATTCATTTGAATCGTAGACGAGGAATGCATAACACTTCGCAATGTATATTATATCTTATCATGAAACATAGATATGAGATGCAATATCTCGTTTTAAGAAGCATTTGACCTCTATTGCTTCGATACGTAGATATCTGCAATCGCTACTTCCTTGCAAGGAAGTGTCGCATTTACATTCATTTGAATCGTAGACGAGGAATGCATAACACTTCGCAAATCATATTACATCTTACCATGAAACATAGAAATGAGATGCGATATCGCGTTTTAAGAAGCATTAGAACTCTATCGCTACGATACCTAGATATCTGCAGACGCTATTTCTAGCAAGGAAGTGTCGAATTTACATTCATTTGATGTGTAGACGAGGAATACATAACACTTCGCAAATCATATTATATCTTACCATGAAACATAGAAATGAGATGCGATATCGCGTTTTAAGAATCATAAGAACTCTATCGCTACGATACCTAGACATCTGCAGACGCTATTTCCTAGCAAGGAAGTGCCGAATTTACATTCATTTGATGTGTAGACGAGGAATACATAACACTTCGCAAATCATATTATATCTTACCATGAAACATAGAAATGAGATGCGATATCGCGTTTTAAGAATCATAAGAACTCTATTGCTACGATACGTAGACATCTGCAAACGCTATTTCCTTGCAAGGAAGTGTCTCATTTACATTCATTTGAAGTGCAGACAAGGAATACATAACACTTCGCTAATCATATTATATCTTACCATGAAACATAGAAATGAGATGAGATATCGCGTTTTAAGAAGCATTAGAACTCTATTGCTTTGATAGGTAAACATCTGCAAACGCTATTTCCTTGCAAGGAAGTGTCGCATTTACATTCATTTGAAGTGTAGACGAGGAATACATGACACTTCGCAAATCATTTTATATCTTACCATGAAACATAGAAATGAGATGCGATATCGCGTTTTAAGAAGCATTAGAAAGCTATTGCTACGATACGTAGACATCTGCAAACGCTATTTCCAAGCGAGGAAGTATCGCATTCACATTCATTTGAAGTGTAGACGAGGAATACATAACACTTCGCAAATCATGTTATATCTTACCATGAAACATAGAAATGAGATGTGATATCGCGTTTTAAGAATCATCTAAACTCTATTGCTACGATACGTAGACATCTGCAAACGCTATTTCCTTACAAGGAAGTGTCGCATTTACATTCATTTGAAGTGTAGACGAGGAATACATGACACTTCGCAAATCATATTATATCTTACCATGAAACATAGAAATGAGATGTGATATCGCGTTTTAAGAATCATAAGAACTCTATTGCTACGATACGTAGACATCTGCGAACGCTATTTCCTTGCAAGGAAGTGTCGCCTTCACATTCATTTGAAGTGTAGACGAGGAATACATGACACTTCGCAAATCATATTATATCTTACCATGAAACATAGAAATGAGATGCGATATCGCGTTTTAAGAAGCATTAGAAAGCTAATGCTACGATACGTAGACATCTGCAAACGCTATTTAGTAGCGAGGAAGTATCGCATTCACATTCACTTGAAGTGTAGACGAGGAATACATGACACTTCGCAAATCATATTATATCTTACCATGAAACATAGAAATGAGATGCGATATCGCGTTTTAAGAATCATATGAACTCTATTGCTACGATACGTAGACATCTGCAAACGCTATTTCCTTGCAAGGAAGTGTCGCATTTACATTCATTTGAATCGTAGACGAGGAATGCATAACACTTCGCAATGTATATTATATCTTATCATGAAACATAGATATGAGATGCAATATTTCGTTTTAAGAAGCATTTGAACTCTACTGCTTCGATACGTAGACATCTGCAATAGCTACTTCCTTGCAAGGAAGTGTCATATTTACATTCATTTGAAGTGTAGACGAGGAATACATAACACTTCGCAAATCATATTACATCTTACCATGAAACATAGAAATGAGATGCGATATCGCGTTCTAAGAAGCATTAGAACTCCATTGCTACGATACCTAGACATCTGCAGACGCTATTTCCTAGCAAGGAAGTGTCGCATTTACATTCATTTGAAGTGTAGACGTGGAATACATGACACTTCGTAAATCATATTATATCTTACCATGAAACATAGAAACTAGATGCGATATCGCGTTTTAAGAATCATATGAACTCTATTGCTACGATACGTAGACATCTGCAAACGCTATTTCCTTGCAAGGAAGTGTCGCATTTACATTCATTTGAATCGTAGACGAGGAATGCATAACACTTCGCAATGTATATTATATCTTATCATGAAACATAGATATGAGATGCAATATCTCGTTTTAAGAAGCATTTGAACTATATTGCTTCGATACGTAGACATCTGCAATCGCTATTTCCTTTCAAGGTAGTGTCGCATTTACGTTCATTTGAAGTGTAGACGAGGAATACATGACACTTCGCAAATCATATTATATCTTACCATGAAACATAGAAATGAGATGTGATATCGCGTTTTAAGAAGCATTAGAACTCTATTGCTACGATACCTAGACATCTGCAGACGCTATTTCTTAGCAAGGAAGTGTTGCATTTACATTCATTTGAAGTGTAGACGAGGAATACATGACACTTCGCAAATCATATTATATCTTACCATGAAACATAGAAATGAGAAGCGATATCGCGTTTTAAGAATCATAAGAACTCTATTGCTACGATACGTAGACATCTGCAAACGCTATTTCCTAGCAAGGAAGTGTCGCATTTACATTCATTTGAAGTGTAGACGAGAAATACATGACACTTCGCAAATCATATTACATCTTACCATGAAACATAGAAATGAGATGCGATATCGCGTATTAAGAAGCATTAGAACTCTATCGCTACGATACCTAGAAATCTGCAGACGCTATTTCCTAGCAAGGAAGTGTCGAATTTACATTCATTTGATGTGTAGACGAGGAATACATAACACTTCGCAAATCATATTATATCTTACCATGAAACATAGAAATGAGATGTGATATCGCGTTTTAAGAATCATAAGAACTCTATTGCTACGATACGTAGACATCTGCAAACGCTATTTCCTTGCAAGGAAGTGTCTCATTTACATTCATTTGAAGTGCAGACAAGGAATACATAACACTTCGCAAATCATATTATATCTTACCATGAAACATAGAAATGAGATGCGATATCGCGTTTTAAGAAGCATTAGAACTCTATTGCTTTGATAGGTAAACATCTGCAAACGATATTTCCTTGCAAGGAAGTGTTGCATTTACATTCATTTGAAGTGTAGACGAGGAATACATGACACTTCGCAAATCATACTATATCTTACCATGAAACATAGAAATGAGATGCGATATCGCGTTTTAAGAAGCATTAGAAATCTATTGCTACGATACGTAGACATCTGCAAACGCTATTTCCTAGCGAGGAAGTGTCGCATTTACATTCATTTGAAGTGTAGACGAGGAATACATGACACTTCGCAATGTATATTATATCTTATCATGAAACATATATATGAGATGCGATATCGCGTTTTAAGAAGCATTAGAACTCTATTGCTTTGATAGGTAAACATCTGCAAACGCTATTTCCTTGCAAGGCAGTGTTGCATTTACATTCATTTGAAGTGTAGACGAGGAATACATGACACTTCGCAAATCATACTATATCTTACCATGAAACATAGAAATGAGATGCGATATCGCGTTTTAAGAAGCATTAGAAATCTATTGCTACGATACGTAGACATCTGCAAACGCTATTTCCTAGCGAGGAAGTGTCGCATTTACATTCATTTGAAGTGTAGACGAGGAATACATGACACTTCGCAATGTATATTATATCTTATCATGAAACATATATATGAGATGCTATATCGCGTTTTAAGAAGCATTAGAACTCTATTGCTTTGATAGGTAAACATCTGCAAACGCTATTTCCTTGCAAGGCAGTGTTGCATTTACATTCATTTGAAGTGTAGACGAGGAATACATGACACTTCGTAAATCATATTATATCTTACCATGAAACATAGAAACTAGATGCGATACCGCGTTTTAAGAATCATATGAACTCTATTGCTACGATACGTAGACATCTGCAAACGCTATTTCCTTGCAAGGAAGTGTCGCATTTACATTCATTTGAATCGTAGACGAGGAATGCATAACACTTCGCAATGTATATTATATCTTATCATGAAACATAGATATTAGATGCAATATCTCGTTTTAAGAAGCATTTGAACTATATTGCTTCGATACGTAGACATCTGCAATCGCTATTTCCTTTCAAGGATGTGTCGCATTTACATTCATTTGAAGTGTAGACGAGGAATACTTGACACTTCGCAAATCATATTATATCTTACCATGAAACATAGAAATGAGATGCGATATCGCGTTTTAAGAAGCATTAGAACTCTATTGCTACGATACCTAGACATCTGCAGACGCTATTTCTTAGCAAGGAAGTGTTGCATTTACATTCATTTGAAGTGTAGACGAGGAATACATGACACTTCGCAAATCATATTATATCTTACCATGAAACATAGAAATGAGAAGCGATATCGCGTTTTAAGAATCATAAGAACTCTATTGCTACGATACGTAGACATCTGCAAACGCTATTTCCTAGCAAGGAAGTGTCGCATTTACATTCATTTGAAGTGTAGACGAGAAATACATGACACTTCGCAAATCATATTACATCTTACCATGAAACATAGAAATGAGATGCGATATCGCGTTTTAAGAAGCATTAGAACTCTATTGCTACGATACCTAGATATCTGCAGACGCTATTTCCTTGCAAGGAAGTGTCGCATTTACATTCATTTGAATCGTAGACGAGGAATGCATAACACTTCGCAATGTATATTATATCTTATCATGAAACATAGATATGAGATGCAATATCGCGTCTTAAGAAGCATTAGAAAGCTATTGCTACGATACGTAGACATCTGCAAACGCTATTTCCTAGCGAGGAGGTATCGCATTCACATTTATTTGAAGTGTAGACGAGGAATACATAACACTTCGCAAATCATTTTATATCTTACCATGAAGCATAGAAATGAGATGCGATATCACGTTTTAAGAATCATAAGAACACTAATGCTTCGATACGTAGACATCTGCAATCGCTACTTCCTTGCAAGGACGTGTCGCATTTACATTCATTTGAAGTGTAGACGAGGAATACATAACACTTCGTAAATCATATTACATCTTACCATGAAACATAGAAATGAGATGCGATATCGCGTTTTAAGAAGCATTAGAACCCTATTGCTACGATACCTAGACATCTGCAGACGCTATTTCTTAGCAAGGAAGTGTCGCATTTACATTCATTTGAAGTGTAGACGAGGAATACATGACACTTCGCAAATCATATTATATCTTACCATGAAACAAAGAAATGAGATGCGATATCGCGTTTTAAGAATCATATGAACTCTATTGCTACGATACCTAGACATCTGCAGACGCTATTTCCTAGCAAGGAAGTGTCGCATTTACATTCATTTGAAGTGTAGACAAGGAATACATGACACTTCGCAAATCATATTATATCTTACCATGAAACATAGAAATGAGATGCGATATCGCGTTTTAACAAGCATTAGAAAGCTATTGCTACGATACGTAGACATCCGCAAACGCTATTTCCTAGCGAGGAAGTATCGCATTCACATTCATTTGAAGTGTAGACGAGGAATACATAACACTTCGCAAATCATGTTATATCTTACCATGAAACATAGAAATGAGATGCGATATCGCGTTTTGAGAATCATATCAACTCTATTGCTACGATACGTAGACATCTGCAAACGCTATTTCCTAGCGAGGAAGTGTCGCATGCACATTCATTTGAAGTCCAGACGAGGAATACATGACACTTCGCAAATCATATTATATCTTACCATGAAACATAGAAATGAGATGCGATATCGCGTTTTAAGAATCATAAGTACTCTATTGCTACGATACGTAGACATCTGCAAACGCTATTTCCTTAAATGGAAGTGTCGCATTTACATTCATTTGAATCGTAGACGAGGAATGCGTAACACTTCCCAATGTATATTATATCTTATCATGAAACATAGATATGAGATGCAATATCTCGTTTTAAGAAGCATTTGAACACTATTGCTTCGAAACGTAGACATCTGCAATCGCTACTTCCTTGCAAGGAAGTATCGCATTCACATTCATTTGAAGTGTAGACGAGGAATACATGACACTGCGCAAATCATATTATATCTTACCATGAAACATAGAAATGTGATGCGATATCGCGTTTTAAGAATCATAAGAACTCTATTGCTACGATACGTAGACATCTGCAAACTCTATTTCCTTGCAAGGAAGTGTCGCATTTACATTCATTTGAATCGTAGACGAGGAATGCATAACACTTCGCAATGAATATTATATCTTATCATGAAACATATATATGAGATGCAATATCTAGTTTTAAGAAGCGTTTGAACTCTTTTGCTACGATACGTAGACATCTGCAATCACTACTTCCTTGCAAGGAAGTGTCGCATTTACATTCATTTGAAGTGTAGACGAGGAATACATGACACTTCGGGAATCATATTATATCTTACCATGAAACATAGAAATGAGATGCGATATCGCGTTTTAAGAAGCATTAGAAAGCTATTGCTACGATACGTAGACATCTGCAAACGCTATTTAGTAGCGAGGAAGTATCGCATTCACATTCATTTGAAGTGTAGACGAGGAATACATAACACTTCGCAAATCATGTTATATCTTACCATGAAACAGAAATGAGATGCGATATCGCGTTTTAAGAAGCATTAGAAATCTAATGCTACGATCCGTAGACATCTGCAAACGCTACTTCCTAGCGAGGAAGTGGCGCATTCACATTCCTCTGAAGTGTAGACGAGGAATACATACCACTTCGCAAATCATATTACATCTTACCATGAAACATAGAAATGAGATGCGGTATCGCGTTTTAAGAAGCATTAGAACTCTATTGCTACGATACCTAGACATCTGCAGACGCTATTTCCTAGCAAGGAAGTGTCGCATTTACATTCATTTGAATCGTAGACGAGGAATGCATAACACTTCGCAATGTATATTTTATCTTATCATGAAACATAGATATGAGATGCAATATCTCGTTTTAAGAAGCAATTGAACTCTATTGCTTCGATACGTAGACATCTGCAATCACTACTTCCTTGCAAGGAAGTGTCGCATTTACATTCATTTGAAGTGTAGACGTTGAATACATAACACTTCGCAAATCATATTACATCTTACCATGAAACATAGAAATGAGATGCGATATCGCGTTTAAAGAAGCATTAGAACTCTATTGCTACGATACGTAGACATCTGCAAACGCTATTTCCTTTGAAGGAAGTGTCGCATTTACATTCACTTGAATCGTAGTCGAGGAATGCATAACACTTCGCAATGTATATTATATCTTATCATGAAACATAGATATGAGATGCATTATCTCGTTCTAAGAAGCATTTGAACTCTATTGCTTCGATACGTAGACATCTGCAAACGCTATTTCCTTGCAAGGAAGTGTCTCATTTACATTCATTTGAAGTGCAGACAAGGAATACATAACACTTCGCAAATCATATTATATCTTACCATGAAACATAGAAATGAGATGCGATATCGCGTTTTAAGAAGCATTAGAACTCTATTGCTTTGATAGGTAAACATCTGCAAACGATATTTCCTTGCAAGGAAGTGTTGCATTTACATTCATTTGAAGTGTAGACGAGGAATACATGACACTTCGCAAATCATACTATATCTTACCATGAAACATAGAAATGAGATGCGATATCGCGTTTTAAGAAGCATTAGAAATCTATTGCTACGATACGTAGACATCTGCAAACGCTATTTCCTAGCGAGGAAGTGTCGCATTTACATTCATTTGAAGTGTAGACGAGGAATACATGACACTTCGCAATGTATATTATATCTTATCATGAAACATATATATGAGATGCGATATCGCGTTTTAAGAAGCATTAGAACTCTATTGCTTTGATAGGTAAACATCTGCAAACGCTATTTCCTTGCAAGGCAGTGTTGCATTTACATTCATTTGAAGTGTAGACGAGGAATACATGACACTTCGCAAATCATACTATATCTTACCATGAAACATAGAAATGAGATGCGATATCGCGTTTTAAGAAGCATTAGAAATCTATTGCTACGATACGTAGACATCTGCAAGCGCTATTTCCTAGCGAGGAAGTGTCGCATTTACATTCATTTGAAGTGTAGACGAGGAATACATGACACTTCGCAATGTATATTATATCTTATCATGAAACATATATATGAGATGCGATATCGCGTTTTAAGAAGCATTAGAACTCTATTGCTTTGATAGGTAAACATCTGCAAACGCTATTTCCTTGCAAGGCAGTGTTGCATTTACATTCATTTGAAGTGTAGACGAGGAATACATGACACTTCGTAAATCATATTATATCTTACCATGAAACATAGAAACTAGATGCGATACCGCGTTTTAAGAATCATATGAACTCTATTGCTACGATACGTAGACATCTGCAAACGCTATTTCCTTGCAAGGAAGTGTCGCATTTACATTCATTTGAATCGTAGACGAGGAATGCATAACACTTCGCAATGTATATTATATCTTATCATGAAACATAGATATTAGATGCAATATCTCGTTTTAAGAAGCATTTGAACTATATTGCTTCGATACGTAGACATCTGCAATCGCTATTTCCTTTCAAGGAAGTGTCGCATTTACATTCATTTGAAGTGTAGACGAGGAATACATGACACTTCGCAAATCATATTATATCTTACCATGAAACATAGAAATGAGATGTGATATCGCGTTTTAAGAATCATAAGAACTCTATTGCTACGATACGTAGACATCAGCAAACGCTATTTCCTTGCAAGGAAGTGTCGCATTTACATTCACTTGAATCGTACTCGAGGAATGCATAACACTTCGCAATGTATATTATATCTTATCATGAAACATAGATATGAGATGCAATATCTCGTTTTAAGAAGCATTTGAACTCTATTGCTTCGATACGTAGATATCTGCAATCGCTATTTCCTTTCAAGGATGTGTCGCATTTACATTCATTTGAAGTGTAGACGAGGAATACTTGACACTTCGCAAATCATATTATATCTTACCATGAAACATAGAAATGAGATGCGATATCGCGTTTTAAGAAGCATTAGAACTCTATTGCTACGATACCTAGACATCTGCAGACGCTATTTCTTAGCAAGGAAGTGTTGCATTTACATTCATTTGAAGTGTAGACGAGGAATACATGACACTTCGCAAATCATATTATATCTTACCATGAAACATAGAAATGAGAAGCGATATCGCGTTTTAAGAATCATAAGAACTCTATTGCTACGATACGTAGACATCTGCAAACGCTATTTCCTAGCAAGGAAGTGTCGCATTTACATTCATTTGAAGTGTAGACGAGAAATACATGACACTTCGCAAATCATATTACATCTTACCATGAAACATAGAAATGAGATGCGATATCGCGTTTTAAGAAGCATTAGAACTCTATTGCTACGATACCTAGATATCTGCAGACGCTATTTCCTTGCAAGGAAGTGTCGCATTTACATTCATTTGAATCGTAGACGAGGAATGCATAACACTTCGCAATGTATATTATATCTTATCATGAAACATAGATATGAGATGCAATATCGCGTCTTAAGAAGCATTAGAAAGCTATTGCTACGATACGTAGACATCTGCAAACGCTATTTCCTAGCGAGGAGGTATCGCATTCACATTTATTTGAAGTGTAGACGAGGAATACATAACACTTCGCAAATCATTTTATATCTTACCATGAAGCATAGAAATGAGATGCGATATCACGTTTTAAGAATCATAAGAACACTAATGCTTCGATACGTAGACATCTGCAATCGCTACTTCCTTGCAAGGACGTGTCGCATTTACATTCATTTGAAGTGTAGACGAGGAATACATAACACTTCGTAAATCATATTACATCTTACCATGAAACATAGAAATGAGATGCGATATCGCGTTTTAAGAAGCATTAGAACTCTATTGCTACGATACCTAGACATCTGCAGACGCTATTTCTTAGCAAGGAAGTGTCGCATTTACATTCATTTGAAGTGTAGACGAGGAATACATGACACTTCGCAAATCATATTATATCTTACCATGAAACAAAGAAATGAGATGCGATATCGCGTTTTAAGAATCATATGAACTCTATTGCTACGATACCTAGACATCTGCAGACGCTATTTCCTAGCAAGGAAGTGTCGCATTTACATTCATTTGAAGTGTAGACAAGGAATACATGACACTTCGCAAATCATATTATATCTTACCATGAAACATAGAAATGAGATGCGATATCGCGTTTTAACAAGCATTAGAAAGCTATTGCTACGATACGTAGACATCCGCAAACGCTATTTCCTAGCGAGGAAGTATCGCATTCACATTCATTTGAAGTGTAGACGAGGAATACATAACACTTCGCAAATCATGTTATATCTTACCATGAAACATAGAAATGAGATGCGATATCGCGTTTTGAGAATCATATCAACTCTATTGCTACGATACGTAGACATCTGCAAACGCTATTTCCTAGCGAGGAAGTGTCGCATGCACATTCATTTGAAGTCCAGACGAGGAATACATGACACTTCGCAAATCATATTATATCTTACCATGAAACATAGAAATGAGATGCGATATCGCGTTTTAAGAATCATAAGTACTCTATTGCTACGATACGTAGACATCTGCAAACGCTATTTCCTTAAATGGAAGTGTCGCATTTACATTCATTTGAATCGTAGACGAGGAATGCGTAACACTTCCCAATGTATATTATATCTTATCATGAAACATAGATATGAGATGCAATATCTCGTTTTAAGAAGCATTTGAACACTATTGCTTCGAAACGTAGACATCTGCAATCGCTACTTCCTTGCAAGGAAGTATCGCATTCACATTCATTTGAAGTGCAGACGAGGAATACATGACACTGCGCAAATCATATTATATCTTACCATGAAACATAGAAATGTGATGCGATATCGCGTTTTAAGAATCATAAGAACTCTATTGCTACGATACGTAGACATCTGCAAACTCTATTTCCATGCAAGGAAGTGTCGCATTTACATTCATTTGAATCGTAGACGAGGAATGCATAACACTTCGCAATGAATATTATATCTTATCATGAAACATATATATGAGATGCAATATCTAGTTTTAAGAAGCGTTTGAACTCTTTTGCTACGATACGTAGACATCTGCAATCACTACTTCCTTGCAAGGAAGTGTCGCATTTACATTCATTTGAAGTGTAGACGAGGAATACATGACACTTCGGGAATCATATTATATCTTACCATGAAACATAGAAATGAGATGCGATATCGCGTTTTAAGAAGCATTAGAAAGCTATTGCTACGATACGTAGACATCTGCAAACGCTATTTAGTAGCGAGGAAGTATCGCATTCACATTCATTTGAAGTGTAGACGAGGAATACATAACACTTCGCAAATCATGTTATATCTTACCATGAAACATAGAAATGAGATGCGATATCGCGTTTTAAGAATCATCTGAACTCTATTGCTACGATACGTAGACATCTGCAAACGCTATTTCCTAGCGAGGAAGTGTCGCATTCACATTCACTTGAAGTGTAGACGAGGAATACATGACACTTCGCAAATCATATTATATCTTACCATGAAACATAGAAATGAGATGCGATATCGCGTTCTAAGAATCGTATGAACTCTATTGCTACGATACGTAGACATCTGCAAACGCTATTTCCTTGCAAGGAAGTGTCGCATTTACATTCATTTGAATCGTATACGAGGAATGCATAACACTTCGCAATGAATATTATATCTTATCATGAAACATAGATATGAGATGCAATATCTGGTTTTAAGAAGCATTTGAACACTGTTGCTACGATTCCTAGACATCTGCAGACGCTATTTCCTAGCAAGGAAGTGTCGGATTTACATTCATTTGAAGTGTAGACGAGGAATGCATGACACTTCGGAAATCATATTATATCTTACCATGAAACAGAAATGAGATGCGATATCGCGTTTTAAGAAGCATTAGAAATCTAATGCTACGATCCGTAGACATCTGCAAACGCTACTTCCTAGCGAGGAAGTGGCGCATTCACATTCCTCTGAAGTGTAGACGAGGAATACATACCACTTCGCAAATCATATTACATCTTACCATGAAACATAGAAATGAGATGCGGTATCGCGTTTTAAGAAGCATTAGAACTCTATTGCTACGATACCTAGACATCTGCAGACGCTATTTCCTAGCAAGGAAGTGTCGCATTTACATTCATTTGAATCGTAGACGAGGAATGCATAACACTTCGCAATGTATATTATATCTTATCATGAAACATAGATATGAGATGCAATATCTCGTTTTAAGAAGCAATTGAACTCTATTGCTTCGATACGTAGACATCTGCAATCACTACTTCCTTGCAAGGAAGTGTCGCATTTACATTCATTTGAAGTGTAGACGAGGAATACATGACACTTCGCAATGTATATTATATCTTATCATGAAACATAGATATGAGATGCGATATCGCGTTTTAAGAAGCATTAGAATTCTATTGCTTTGATAGGTAAACATCTGCAAACGCTATTTCCTTGCAAGGAAGTGTTGCATTTACATTCATTTGAAGTGTAGACGAGGAATACATGACACTTCGCAAATCATATTATATCTTACCATGAAACATAGAAATGAGATGCGATATCGCGTTTTAAGAATCATAAGAACTCTATTGCTTCGATACATAGATATCTGCAATCGCTACTTCCTTGCAAGGAAGTGTCGCATTTACATTCATTTGAATCGTAGACGAGGAATGCATAACACTTCGCAAATCATATTACATCTTACCATGAAACATAGAAATGAGATGCGATATGGCGTTTTAAGAAGCATTAGAACTCTATCGCTACGATACCTAGATATCTGCAGACGCTATTTCCTAGCAAGGAAGTGTCGAATTTACATACATTTGATGTGTAGACGAGGAATACATAACACTTCGCAAATCATATTATATCTTACCATGAAACATAGAAATGAGATGCGATATCGCGTTTTAAGAATCATAAGAACTCTATCGCTACGATACCTAGACATCTGCAGACGCTATTTCCTAGCAAGGAAGTGCCGAATTTACATTCATTTGATGTGTAGACGAGGAATACATAATACTTCGCAAATCATATTATATCTTACCATGAAACATAGAAATGAGATGCGATATCGCGTTTTAAGAATCATAAGAACTCTATTGCTACGATACGTAGACATCTGCAAACGCTATTTCCTTGCAAGGAAGTGTCTCATTTACATTCATTTGAAGTGCAGACAAGGAATACATAACACTTCGCAAATCATATTATATCTTACCATGAAACATAGAAATGAGATGCGATATCGCGTTTTAAGAAGCATTAGAACTCTATTGCTTTGATAGGTAAACATCTGCAAACGCTATTTCCTTGCAAGGAAGTGTTGCATTTACATTCATTTGAAGTGTAGACGAGGAATGCATGACACTTCGTAAATCATATTATATCTTACCATGAAACATAGAAACTAGATGCGATATCGCGTTTTAAGAATCATATGAACTCTATTGCTACGATACGTAGACATCTGCAAACGCTATTTCCTCGCAAGGAAGTGTCGCATTTACATTCATTTGAATCGTAGACGAGGAATGCATAACACTTCGCAATGTATATTATATCTTATCATGAAACATAGGTATTAGATGCAATATCTCGTTTTAAGAAGCATTTGAACTATATTGCTTCGATACGTAGACATCTGCAATCGCTATTTCCTTTCAAGGAAGTGTCGCATTTACATTCATTTGAAGTGTAGACGAGGAATACATGACACTTCGCAAATCATATTATATCTTACCATGAAACATAGAAATGAGATGTGATATCGCGTTTTAAGAATCATAAGAACTCTATTGCTACGATACGTAGACATCTGCAAATGCTATTTCCTTGCAAGGAAGTGTCGCATTTACATTCACTTGAATCGTACTCGAGCAATGCATAACACTTCGCAATGTATATTATATCTTATCATGAAACATAGATATGAGATGCAATATCTCGTTTTAAGAAGCATTTGAACTCTATTGCTTCGATACGTAGATATCTGCAATTGCTATTTTCTTTCAAGGAAGTGTCGCATTTACATTCATTTGAAGTGTAGACGAGGAATACATGACACTTCGCAAATCGTATTATATCTTACCATGAAACATAGAAATGAGATGCGATATCGCGTTTTAAGAATCATATGAACTCTATTGCTACGATACCTAGACATTTGCAGACGCTATTTCCTAGCAAGGAAGTGTCGCATTTACATTCATTTGAAGTGTAGACGAGGAATACATGACACTTCGCAAATCATATTATATCTTACCATGAAACATAGAAATGAGATGCGATATCGCGTTTTAAGAAGCATTAGAACTCTATTGCTTTGATAGGTAAACATCTGCAAACGCTATTTCCTTGCAAGGAAGTGTTGCATTTACATTCATTTGAAGTGTAGACGAGGAATACATGACACTTCGCAAATCATATTATATCTTACCATGAAACATTGAAATGAGATGCGATATCGCGTTTTAAGGAGCATTAGAAATCTATTGTTACGATACGTAGACATCTGCAAACGCTATTTCCTAGCGAGGAAGTGTCGCATTTACATTCATTTGAAGTGTAGACGAGGAATACATGACACTTCGCAATGTATATTATATCTTATCATGAAACATAGATATGAGATGCGATATCGCGTTTTAAGAAGCATTAGAATTCTATTGCTTTGATAGGTAAACATCTGCAAACGCTATTTCCTTGCAAGGAAGTGTCGCATTTACATTCATTTGAAGTGTAGACGAGGAGTACATGACACTTCGCAAATCATATTATATCTTACCATGAAACATAGAAATGAGGTGCGATATCGCGTTTTAAGAAGCATTAGAACACTATTGCTACGATACCTAGACATCTGCAGACGCTATTTCCTTGCAAGGAAGTGTCGCATTTACATTCATTTTAAGTGTAGACGAGGAATACATGACACTTCGCAAATCGTATTATATCTTACCATGAAACATAGAAATGAGATGCGATATTGCGTTTTAAGAATCATATGAACTCTATTGCTACGATACCTAGACATTTGCAGACGCTATTTCCTAGCAAGGAAGTGTCGCATTTACATTCATTTGAAGTGTAGACGAGGAATACATGACACTTCGCAATTCATATTATATCTTACCATGAAACATAGAAATGAGATGCGATATCGCGTTTTAAGAAGCATTAGAAAGCTATTGCTACGATACGTAGACATCTGCAAACGCTATTTCCAAGCGAGGAAGTATCGCATTTACATTGATTTGAAGTGTAGACGAGGAATACATGACACTTCGCAAATCATATTATATCTTACCATGAAACATAGAAATGAGATGCGATATCGCGTTTTAAGAAGCATTAGAAATCTATTGCTACGATACGTAGACATCTGCAAACGCTATTTCCTAGCGAGGAAGTGTCGCATTTACATTCATTTGAAGTGTAGACGAGGAGTACATGACACTTCGCAAATCATATTATATCTTACCATGAAACATAGAAATCAGGTGCGATATCGCGTTTTAAGAAGCATTAGAAAGCTATTGCTACGATACGTAGACATCTGCAAACGCTATTTCCAAGCGAGGAAGTATCGCATTTACATTCATTTGAATCGTAGACGAGGAATGCATAACACTTCGCAATGTATATTATATCTTATCATGAAACATAGATATGAGATTCAATATTTCGTTTTAAGAAGCATTTGAACTCTACTGCTTCGATACGTAGACATCTGCAATCGCTACTTCCTTGCAAGGAAGTGTCATATTTACATTCACTTGAAGTGTAGACGAGGAATACATAACACTTCGCAAATCATATTACATCTTACCATGATACATAGAAATGAGATGCGATATCGCGTTTTAAGAAGCATTAGAACTCTATTGCTACGATACCTAGACATCTGCAGACGTTATTTCCTAGCAAGGAAGTGTCGCATTTACATTCATTTGAAGTGTGGACGAGGAATACATGACACTTCGCACAATCATATTATATCTTACCATGAAACATAGAAATGAGATGCGATATCGCGTTTTAAGAAGCATTAGAAAGCTATTGCTACGATACGTAGACATCTGCAAACGCTATTTCCAAGCGAGGAAGTATCGCATTCACATTCATTTGAAGTGTATACGAGGAATACATAACACTTCGCAAATCATGTTATATCTTACCATGAAACATAGAAATGAGATGCGATATCGCGTTTTAAGAATCATCTAAACTCTATTGCTACGATACGTAGACATCTGCAAATGCTATTTCCTAGCGAGGAAGTGTAGCATTCACATTCATTTGAAGTGTAGACGAGGAATACATGACACTTCGTAAATCATATTATATCTTACCATGAAACATAGAAACTAGATGCGATATCGCGTTTTAAGAATCATATGAACTCTGTTGCTACGATACGTAGACATCTGCAAACGCTATTTCCTAGCGAGGAAGTGTCGCATTTACATTCATTTGAAGTGTAGACGAGGAATACATGACACTTCGCAATGTATATTATATCTTATCATGAAACATAGATATGAGATGCGATATCGCGTTTTAAGAAGCATTAGAATTCTATTGCTTTGATAGGTAAACATCTGCAAACGCTATTTCCTTGCAAGGAAGTGTTGCATTTACATTCATTTGAAGTGTAGACGAGGAATACATGACACTTCGCAAATCATATTATATCTTACCATGAAACATAGAAATGAGATGCGATATCGCGTTTTAAGAATCATAAGAACTCTATTGCTACGATACGTAGACATCTGCAAACGCTATTTCCTTGCAAGGAAGTGTCGCATTTACATTCACTTGAATCGTACTCGAGGAATGCATAACACTTCGCAATGTATATTATATCTTATCATGAAACATAGATATGAGATGCAATATCTCGTATTAAGAAGCATTTGAACTCTATTGCTTCGATACATAGATATCTGCAATCGCTACTTCCTTGCAAGGAAGTGTCGCATTTACATTCATTTGAATCGTAGAGGAGGAATGCATAACACTTCGCAAATCATATTACATCTTACCATGAAACATAGCAGTGAGATGCGATATCGCGTTTTAAGAAGCATTAGAACTCTATCGCTACGATACCTAGACATCTGCAGACGCTATTTCCTAGCAAGGAAGTGCCGAATTTACATTCATTTGATGTGTAGACGAGGAATACATAACACTTCGCAAATCATATTATATCTTACCATGAAACATAGAAATGAGATGCGATATCGCGTTTTAAGAATCATAAGAACTCTATTGCTACGATACGTAGACATCTGCAAACGCTATTTCCTTGCAAGGAAGTGTCTCATTTACATTCATTTGAAGTGCAGACAAGGAATACATAACACTTCGCAAATCATATTATATCTTACCATGAAACATAGAAATGAGATGCGATATCGCGTTTTAAGAAGCATTAGAACTCTATTGCTTTGATAGGTAAACATCTGCAAACGCTATTTCCTTGCAAGGAAGTGTTGCATTTACATTCATTTGAAGTGTAGACGAGGAATACATGACACTTCGCAAATCATATTATATCTTACCATGAAACATTGAAATGAGATGCGATATCGCGTTTTAAGGAGCATTAGAAATCTATTGTTACGATACGTAGACATCTGCAAACGCTATTTCCTAGCGAGGAAGTGTCGCATTTACATTCATTTGAAGTGTAGACGAGGAATACATGACACTTCGCAATGTATATTATATCTTATCATGAAACATAGATATGAGATGCGATATCGCGTTTTAAGAAGCATTAGAATTCTATTGCTTTGATAGGTAAACATCTGCAAACGCTATTTCCTTGCAAGGAAGTGTTGCATTTACATTCATTTGAAGTGTAGACGAGGAATACATGACACTTCGCAAATCATATTATATCTTACCATGAAACATAGAAATGAGATGCGATATCGCGTTTTAAGAATCATAAGAACTCTATTGCTACGATACGTAGACATCTGCAAACGCTATTTCCTTGCAAGGAAGTGTCGCATTTACATTCACTTGAATCGTACTCGAGGAATGCATAACACTTCGCAATGTATATTATATCTTATCATGAAACATAGATATGAGATGCAATATCTCGTATTAAGAAGCATTTGGACTCTATTGCTTCGATACATAGATATCTGCAATCGCTACTTCCTTGCAAGGAAGTGTCGCATTTACATTCATTTGAATCGTAGACGAGGAATGCATAACACTTCGCAAATCATATTACATCTTACCATGAAACATAGAAATGAGATGCGATATCGCGTTTTAAGAAGCATTAGAACTCTATCGCTACGATACCTAGATATCTGCAGACGCTATTTCCTAGCAAGGAAGTGTCGAATTTACATACATTTGATGTGTAGACGAGGAATACATAACACTTCGCAAATCATATTATATCTTACCGTGAAACATAGAAATGAGATGCGATATCGCGTTTTAAGAATCATAAGAACTCTATCGCTACGATACCTAGACATCTGCAGACGCTATTTCCTAGCAAGGAAGTGCCGAATTTACATTCATTTGATGTGTAGACGAGGAATACATAACACTTCGCAAATCATATTATATCTTACCATGAAACATAGAAATGAGATGCGATATCGCGTTTTAAGAATCATAAGAACTCTATTGCTACGATACGTAGACATCTGCAAACGCTATTTCCTTGCAAGGAAGTGTCTCATTTACATTCATTTGAAGTGCAGACAAGGAATACATAACACTTCGCAAATCATATTATATCTTACCATGAAACATAGAAATGAGATGCGATATCGCGTTTTAAGAAGCATTAGAACTCTATTGCTTTGATAGGTAAACATCTGCAAACGCTATTTCCTTGCAAGGAAGTGTTGCATTTACATTCATTTGAAGTGTAGACGAGGAATACATGACACTTCGTAAATCATATTATATCTTACCATGAAACATAGAAACTAGATGCGATATCGCGTTTTAAGAATCATATGAACTCTATTGCTACGATACGTAGACATCTGCAAACGCTATTTCCTTGCAAGGAAGTGTCGCATTTACATTCATTTGAATCGTAGACGAGGAATGCATAACACTTCGCAATGTATATTATATCTTATCATGAAACATAGATATTAGATGCAATATCTCGTTTTAAGAAGCATTTGAACTATATTGCTTCGATACGTAGACATCTGCAATCGCTATTTCCTTTCAAGGAAGTGTCGCATTTACATTCATTTGAAGTGTAGACGAGGAATACATGACACTTCGCAAATCATATTATATCTTACCATGAAACATAGAAATGAGATGTGATATCGCGTTTTAAGAATCATAAGAACTCTATTGCTACGATACGTAGACATCTGCAAATGCTATTTCCTTGCAAGGAAGTGTCGCATTTACATTCACTTGAATCGTACTCGAGCAATGCATAACACTTCGCAATGTATATTATATCTTATCATGAAACATAGATATGAGATGCAATATCTCGTTTTAAGAAGCATTTGAACTCTATTGCTTCGATACGTAGATATCTGCAATTGCTATTTTCTTTCAAGGAAGTGTCGCATTTACATTCATTTGAAGTGTAGACGAGGAATACATGACACTTCGCAAATCGTATTATATCTTACCATGAAACATAGAAATGAGATGCGATATCGCGTTTTAAGAATCATATGAACTCTATTGCTACGATACCTAGACATTTGCAGACGCTATTTCCTAGCAAGGAAGTGTCGCATTTACATTCATTTGAAGTGTAGACGAGGAATACATGACACTTCGCAAATCATATTATATCTTACCATGAAACATAGAAATGAGATGCGATATCGCGTTTTAAGAAGCATTAGAACTCTATTGCTTTGATAGGTAAACATCTGCAAACGCTATTTCCTTGCAAGGAAGTGTTGCATTTACATTCATTTGAAGTGTAGACGAGGAATACATGACACTTCGCAAATCATATTATATCTTACCATGAAACATTGAAATGAGATGCGATATCGCGTTTTAAGGAGCATTAGAAATCTATTGTTACGATACGTAGACATCTGCAAACGCTATTTCCTAGCGAGGAAGTGTCGCATTTACATTCATTTGAAGTGTAGACGAGGAATACATGACACTTCGCAATGTATATTATATCTTATCATGAAACATAGATATGAGATGCGATATCGCGTTTTAAGAAGCATTAGAATTCTATTGCTTTGATAGGTAAACATCTGCAAACGCTATTTCCTTGCAAGGAAGTGTCGCATTTACATTCATTTGAAGTGTAGACGAGGAGTACATGACACTTCGCAAATCATATTATATCTTACCATGAAACATAGAAATGAGGTGCGATATCGCGTTTTAAGAAGCATTAGAACACTATTGCTACGATACCTAGACATCTGCAGACGCTATTTCCTTGCAAGGAAGTGTCGCATTTACATTCATTTTAAGTGTAGACGAGGAATACATGACACTTCGCAAATCGTATTATATCTTACCATGAAACATAGAAATGAGATGCGATATTGCGTTTTAAGAATCATATGAACTCTATTGCTACGATACCTAGACATTTGCAGACGCTATTTCCTAGCAAGGAAGTGTCGCATTTACATTCATTTGAAGTGTAGACGAGGAATACATGACACTTCGCAAATCATATTATATCTTACCATGAAACATAGAAATGAGATGCGATATCGCGTTTTAAGAAGCATTAGAAAGCTATTGCTACGATACGTAGACATCTGCAAACGCTATTTCCAAGCGAGGAAGTATCGCATTTACATTGATTTGAAGTGTAGACGAGGAATACATGACACTTCGCAAATCATATTATATCTTACCATGAAACATAGAAATGAGATGCGATATCGCGTTTTAAGAAGCATTAGAAATCTATTGCTACGATACGTAGACATCTGCAAACGCTATTTCCTAGCGAGGAAGTGTCGCATTTACATTCATTTGAAGTGTAGACGAGGAGTACATGACACTTCGCAAATCATATTATATCTTACCATGAAACATAGAAATCAGGTGCGATATCGCGTTTTAAGAAGCATTAGAAAGCTATTGCTACGATACGTAGACATCTGCAAACGCTATTTCCAAGCGAGGAAGTATCGCATTTACATTCATTTGAATCGTAGACGAGGAATGCATAACACTTCGCAATGTATATTATATCTTATCATGAAACATAGATATGAGATTCAATATTTCGTTTTAAGAAGCATTTGAACTCTACTGCTTCGATACGTAGACATCTGCAATCGCTACTTCCTTGCAAGGAAGTGTCATATTTACATTCATTTGAAGTGTAGACGAGGAATACATAACACTTCGCAAATCATATTACATCTTACCATGATACATAGAAATGAGATGCGATATCGCGTTTTAAGAAGCATTAGAACTCTATTGCTACGATACCTAGACATCTGCAGACGTTATTTCCTAGCAAGGAAGTGTCGCATTTACATTCATTTGAAGTGTGGACGAGGAATACATGACACTTCGCACAATCATATTATATCTTACCATGAAACATAGAAATGAGATGCGATATCGCGTTTTAAGAAGCATTAGAAAGCTATTGCTACGATACGTAGACATCTGCAAACGCTATTTCCAAGCGAGGAAGTATCGCATTCACATTCATTTGAAGTGTATACGAGGAATACATAACACTTCGCAAATCATGTTATATCTTACCATGAAACATAGAAATGAGATGCGATATCGCGTTTTAAGAATCATCTAAACTCTATTGCTACGATACGTAGACATCTGCAAATGCTATTTCCTAGCGAGGAAGTGTAGCATTCACATTCATTTGAAGTGTAGACGAGGAATACATGACACTTCGTAAATCATATTATATCTTACCATGAAACATAGAAACTAGATGCGATATCGCGTTTTAAGAATCATATGAACTCTGTTGCTACGATACGTAGACATCTGCAAACGCTATTTCCTAGCGAGGAAGTGTCGCATTTACATTCATTTGAAGTGTAGACGAGGAATACATGACACTTCGCAATGTATATTATATCTTATCATGAAACATAGATATGAGATGCGATATCGCGTTTTAAGAAGCATTAGAATTCTATTGCTTTGATAGGTAAACATCTGCAAACGCTATTTCCTTGCAAGGAAGTGTTGCATTTACATTCATTTGAAGTGTAGACGAGGAATACATGACACTTCGCAAATCATATTATAGCTTACCATGAAACATAGAAATGAGATGCGATATCGCGTTTTAAGAATCATAAGAACTCTATTGCTACGATACGTAGACATCTGCAAACGCTATTTCCTTGCAAGGAAGTGTCGCATTTACATTCATTTGAATCGTAGACGAGGAATGCATAACACTTCGCAAATCATATTACATCTTACCATGAAACATAGAAATGAGATGCGAAATCGCGTTTTAAGAAGCATTAGAACTCTATCGCTACGATACCTAGATATCTGCAGACGCTATTTCCTAGCAAGGAAGTGTCGAATTTACATACATTTGATGTGTAGACGAGGAATACATAACACTTCGCAAATCATATTATATCTTACCATGAAACATAGAAATGAGATGCGATATCGCGTTTTAAGAATCATAAGAACTCTATCGCTACGATACCTAGACATCTGCAGACGCTATTTCCTAGCAAGGAAGTGCCGAATTTACATTCATTTGATGTGTAGACGAGGAATACATAACACTTCGCAAATCATATTATATCTTACCATGAAACATAGAAATGAGATGCGATATCGCGTTTTAAGAATCATAAGAACTCTATTGCTACGATACGTAGACATCTGCAAACGCTATTTCCTTGCAAGGAAGTGTCTCATTTACATTCATTTGAAGTGCAGACAAGGAATACATAACACTTCGCAAATCATATTATATCTTACCATGAAACATAGAAATGAGATGCGATATCGCGTTTTAAGAAGCATTAGAACTCTATTGCATTGATAGGTAAACATCTGCAAACGCTATTTCCTTGCAAGGAAGTGTTGCATTTACATTCATTTGAAGTGTAGACGAGGAATACATGACACTTCGCAAATCATATTATATCTTACCATGAAACATAGAAATGAGATGCGATATCGCGTTTTAAGAAGCATTAGAAATCTATTGCTACGATACGTAGACATCTGCAAACGCTATTTCCTAGCGAGGAAGTGTCGCATTTACATTCATTTGAAGTGTAGACGAGGAATACATGACACTTCGCAATGTATATTATATCTTATCATGAAACATATATATGAGATGCGATATCGCGTTTTAAGAAGCATTAGAACTCTATTGCTTTGATAGGTAAACATCTGCAAACGCTATTTCCTTGCAAGGAAGTGTTGCATTTACATTCATTTGAAGTGTAGACGAGGAATACATGACACTTCGTAAATCATATTATATCTTACCATGAAACATAGAAACTAGATGCGATATCGCGTTTTAAGAATCATATGAACTCTATTGCTACGATACGTAGACATCTGCAAACGCTATTTCCTTGCAAGGAAGTGTCGCATTTACATTCATTTGAATCGTAGACGAGGAATGCATAACACTTCGCAATGTATATTATATCTTATCATGAAACATAGATATTAGATGCAATATCTCGTTTTAAGAAGCATTTGAACTATATTGCTTCGATACGTAGACATCTGCAATCGCTATTTCCTTTCAAGGAAGTGTCGCATTTACATTCATTTGAAGTGTAGACGAGGAATACATGACACTTCGCAAATCATATTATATCTTACCATGAAACATAGAAATGAGATGTGATATCGCGTTTTAAGAATCATAAGAACTCTATTGCTACGATACGTAGACATCTGCAAACGCTATTTCCTTGCAAGGAAGTGTCGCATTTACATTCACTTGAATCGTACTCGAGGAATGCATAACACTTCGCAATGTATATTATATCTTATCATGAAACATAGATATGAGATGCAATATCTCGTTTTAAGAAGCATTTGAACTCTATTGCTTCGATACGTAGATATCTGCAATTGCTATTTTCTTTCAAGGAAGTGTCGCATTTACATCCATTTGAAGTGTAGACGAGGAATACATGACACTTCGCAAATCGTATTATATCTTACCATGAAACATAGAAATGAGATGCGATATCGCGTTTTAAGAATCATATGAACTCTATTGCTACGATACCTAGACATTTGCAGACGCTATTTCCTAGCAAGGAAGTGTCGCATTTACATTCATTTGAAGTGTAGACGAGGAATACATGACACTTCGCAAATCATATTATATCTTACCATGAAACATAGAAATGAGATGCGATATCGCGTTTTAAGAAGCATTAGAACTCTATTGCTTTGATAGGTAAACATCTGCAAACGCTATTTCCTTGCAAGGAAGTGTTGCATTTACATTCATTTGAAGTGTAGACGAGGAATACATGACACTTCGCAAATCATATTATATCTTACCATGAAACATTGAAATGAGATGCGATATCGCGTTTTAAGGAGCATTAGAAATCTATTGTTACGATACGTAGACATCTGCAAACGCTATTTCCTAGCGAGGAAGTGTCGCATTTACATTCATTTGAAGTGTAGACGAGGAATACATGACACTTCGCAATGTATATTATATCTTATCATGAAACATAGATATGAGATGCGATATCGCGTTTTAAGAAGCATTAGAATTCTATTGCTTTGATAGGTAAACATCTGCAAACGCTATTTCCTTGCAAGGAAGTGTCGCATTTACATTCATTTGAAGTGTAGACGAGGAGTACATGACACTTCGCATATCATATTATATCTTACCATGAAACATAGAAATGAGGTGCGATATCGCGTTTTAAGAAGCATTGGAACACTATTGCTACGATACCTAGACATCTGCAGACGCTATTTCCTAGCAAGGAAGTGTCGCATTTACATTCATTTGAAGTGTAGACGAGGAATACATGACACTTCGCAAATCGTATTATATCTTACCATGAAACATAGAAATGAGATGCGATATTGCGTTTTAAGAATCATATGAACTCTATTGCTACGATACCTAGACATTTGCAGACGCTATTTCCTAGCAAGGAAGTGTCGCATTTACATTCATTTGAAGTGTAGACGAGGAATACATGACACTTCGCAAATCATATTATATCTTACCATGAAACATAGAAATGAGATGCGATATCGCGTTTTAAGAAGCATTAGAAAGCTATTGCTACGATACGTAGACATCTGCAAACGCTATTTCCAAGCGAGGAAGTATCGCATTTACATTCATTTGAAGTGTAGACGAGGAATACATGACACTTCGCAAATCATATTATATCTTACCATGAAACATAGAAATGAGATGCGATATCGCGTTTTAAGAAGCATTAGAAATCTATTGCTACGATACGTAGACATCTGCAAACGCTATTTCCTAGCGAGGAAGTGTCGCATTTACATTCATTTGAAGTGTAGACGAGGAGTACATGACACTTCGCAAATCATATTATATCTTACCATGAAACATAGAAATCAGGTGCGATATCGCGTTTTAAGAAGCATTAGAACACTATTGCTACGATACCTAGACATCTGCAGACGCTATTTCCTAGCAAGGAAGTGTTGCATTTACATTCATTTGAAGTGTAGACGAGGAATACATGACACTTCGCAAATCGTATTATATCTTACCATGAAACATAGAAATGAGATGCGATATCGCGTTTTAAGAATCATATGAACTCTATTGCTACGATACCTAGACATTTGCAGACGCTATTTCCTAGCAAGGAAGTGTCGCATTTACATTCATTTGAAGTGTAGACGAGGAATACATGACACTTCGCTAATCATATTATATCTTAGCATGAAACATAGAAATGAGATGCGATATCGCGTTTTAAGAAGCATTAGAAAGCTATTGCTACGATACGTAGACATCTGCAAACGCTATTTCCAAGCGAGGAAGTATCGCATTTACATTCATTTGAATCGTAGACGAGGAATGCATAACACTTCGCAATGTATATTATATCTTATCATGAAACATAGATATGAGATTCAATATTTCGTTTTAAGAAGCATTTGAACTCTACTGCTTCGATACGTAGACATCTGCAATCGCTACTTCCTTGCAAGGAAGTGTCATATTTACATTCATTTGAAGTGTAGACGAGGAATACATAACACTTCGTAAATCATATTACATCTTACCATGAAACATAGAAATGAGATGCGATATCGCGTTTTAAGAAGCATTAGAACTCTATCGCTACGATACCTAGATATCTGCAGACGCTATTTCCTAGCAAGGAAGTGTCGAATTTACATTCATTTGATGTGTAGACGAGGAATACATAACACTTCGCAAATCATATTATATCTTACCATGAAACATAGAAATGAGATGCGATATCGCGTTTTAAGAATCATAAGAACTCTATCGCTACGATACCTAGACATCTGCAGACGCTATTTCCTAGCAAGGAAGTGCCGAATTTACATTCATTTGATGTGTAGACGAGGAATACATAACACTTCGCAAATCATATTATATCTTACCATGAAACATAGAAATGAGATGCGATATCGCGTTTTAAGAATCATAAGAACTCTATTGCTACGATACGTAGACATCTGCAAACGCTATTTCCTTGCAAGGAAGTGTCTCATTTACATTCATTTGAAGTGCAGACAAGGAATACATAACACTTCGCAAATCATATTATATCTTACCATGAAACATAGAAATGAGATGCGATATCGCGTTTTAAGAAGCATTAGAAAGCTATTGCTACGATACGTAGACATCTGCAAACGCTATTTCCAAGCGAGGAAGTATCGCATTCACATTCATTTGAAGTGTATACGAGGAATACATAACACTTCGCAAATCATGTTATATCTTACCATGAAACATAGAAATGAGATGCGATATCGCGTTTTAAGAATCATCTAAACTCTATTGCTACGATACGTAGACATCTGCAAATGCTATTTCCTAGCGAGGAAGTGTAGCATTCACATTCATTTGAAGTGTAGACGAGGAATACATGACACTTCGCTAATCATATTATATCTTACCATGAAACATAGAAATGAGATGCGATATCGCGTTTTAAGAATCATAAGAACTCTATCGCTACGATACCTAGACATCTGCAGACGCTATTTCCTAGCAAGGAAGTGCCGAATTTACATTCATTTGATGTGTAGACGAGGAATACATAACACTTCGCAAATCATATTATATCTTACCATGAAACATAGAAATGAGATGCGATATCGCGTTTTAAGAATCATAAGAACTCTATTGCTACGATACGTAGACATCTGCAAACGCTATTTCCTTGCAAGGAAGTGTCGCATTTACATTCATTTGAAGTGTAGACGAGGAATACATGACACTTCGCAAATCGTATTATATCTTACCATGAAACATAGAAATGAGATGCGATATCGCGTTTTAAGAATCATATGAACTCTATTGCTACGATACCTAGACATTTGCAGACGCTATTTCCTAGCAAGGAAGTGTCGCATTTACATTCATTTGAAGTGTAGACGAGGAATACATGACACTTCGCAAATCATATTATATCTTACCATGAAACATAGAAATGAGATGCGATATCGCGTTTTAAGAAGCATTAGAAAGCTATTGCTACGATACGTAGACATCTGCAAACGCTATTTCCAAGCGAGGAAGTATCGCATTCACATTCATTTGAAGTGTAGACGAGGAATACATGACACTTCGCAAATCATATTATATCTTACCATGAAACATAGAAATGAGATGCGATATCGCGTTTTAAGAAGCATTAGAAATCTATTGCTACGGTACGTAGACATCTGCAAACGCTATTTCCTAGCGAGGAAGTGTCGCATTTACATTCATTTGAAGTGTAGACGAGGAGTACATGACACTTCGCAAATCATATTATATCTTACCATGAAACATAGAAGTGAGGTGCGATATCGCGTTTTAAGAAGCATTAGAACACAATTGCTACGATACCTAGACATCTGCAGACGCTATTTCCTAGCAAGGAAGTGTCGCATTTACATTCATTTGAAGTGTAGACGAGGAATACATGACACTTCGCAAATCGTATTATATCTTACCATGAAACATAGAAATGAGATGCGATTTCGCGTTTAAAGAATCATATGAACTCTATTGCTACGATACCTAGACATTTGCAGACGCTATTTCCTAGCAAGGAAGTGTCGCATTTACATTCATTTGAAGTGTAGACGAGGAATACATGACACTTCGCAAATCATATTATATCTTACCATGAAACATAGAAATGAGATGCGATATCGCGTTTTAAGAAGCATTAGAAAGCTATTGCTACGATACGTAGACATCTGCAAACGCTATTTCCAAGCGAGGAAGTATCGCATTTACATTCATTTGAAGTGTAGACGAGGAATACATGACACTTCGCAAATCATATTATATCTTACCATGAAACATAGAAATGAGATGCGATATCGCGTTTTAAGAAGCATTAGAAATCTATTGCTACGATACGTAGACATCTGCAAACGCTATTTCCTAGCGAGGAAGTGTCGCATTTACATTCATTTGAAGTGTAGACGAGGAGTACATGACACTTCGCAAATCATATTATATCTTACCATGAAACATAGAAATCAGGTGCGATATCGCGTTTTAAGAAGCATTAGAACACTATTGCTACGATACCTAGACATCTGCAGACGCTATTTCCTAGCAAGGAAGTGTTGCATTTACATTCATTTGAAGTGTAGACGAGGAATACATGACACTTCGCTAATCATATTATATCTTACCATGAAACATAGAAATGAGATGCGATATCGCGTTTTAAGAAGCATTAGAAAGCTATTGCTACGATACGTAGACATCTGCAAACGCTATTTCCAAGCGAGGAAGTATCGCATTTACATTCATTTGAATCGTAGACGAGGAATGCATAACACTTCGCAATGTATATTATATCTTATCATGAAACATAGATATGAGATTCAATATTTCGTTTTAAGAAGCATTTGAACTCTACTGCTTCGATACGTAGACATCTGCAAACGCTATTTCCTAGCGAGGAAGTGTCGCATTCACATTCATTTGAAGTGTAGACGAGGATTACATGACACTTCGCAAATCATTTTATATCTTACCATGAAACATAGAAATGAGGTGCGATATCGCGTTTTAAGAAGCATTAGAACACTATTGCTACGACACCTAGACATCTGCAGACGTTATTTCCTAGCAAGGAAGTGTCGCATTTACATTCATTTGAAGTGTAGACGAGGAATACATGACACTTCGCAAATCATATTATATCTTACCATGAAACATAGAAATGAGATGCGATATCGCGTTTTAAGAAGCATTAGAAATCTATTGCTACGATACGTAGACATCTGCAAACGCTATTTCCTAGCGAGGAAGTGTCGCATTTACATTCATTTGAAGTGTAGACGAGGAGTACATGACACTTCGCAAATCGTATTATATCTTACCATGAAACATAGAAATGAGATGTGTTATCGCGTTTTAAGAATCATATGAACTCTATTGCTACGATACCTAGACATTTGCAGACGCTATTTCCTAGCAAGGAAGTGTCGCATTTACATTCATTTGAAGTGTAGACGAGGAATACATGACACTTCGCAAATCATATTATATCTTACCATGAAACATAGAATTGAGATGCGATATCGCGTTTTAAGAAGCATTAGAAAGCTATTGCTACGATACGTAGACATCTGCAAACGCTATTTCCAAGCGAGGAAGTATCGCATTCATATTCATTTGAAGTGTAGACGAGGAATACATAACACTTCGCAAATCATGTTATATCTTACCATGAAACATAGAAATGAGATGTGATATCGCGTTTTAAGAATCATAAGAACTCTATTGCTACGATACGTAGACATCTGCAAACGCTATTTCCTTACAAGGAAGTGTCGCATTTACATTCATTTGAAGTGTAGACGAGGAATACATAGCACTTCGCAAATCATATTACATCTTACCATGAAACATAGAAATGAGATGCGATATCGCGTTTTAAGAAGCATTAGAACTCTATTGCTACGATACCTAGACATCTGCAGACGCTATTTCCTAGCAAGGAAGTGTCGCATTTACATTCATTTGAAGTGTAGACGAGGAATACATGACACTTCGTAAATCATATTATATCTTACCATGAAACATAGAAACTAGATGCGATATCGCGTTTTAAGAATCATATGAACTCTATTGCTACGATACGTAGACATCTGCAAACGCTATTTCCTTGCAAGGAAGTGTCGCATTTACATTCATTTGAATCGTAGACGAGGAATGCATAACACTTCGCAATGTATATTATATCTTATCATGAAACATAGATATGAGATGCAATATCTCGTTTTAAGAAGCATTTGAACTATATTGCTTCGATACGTAGACATCTGCAATCGCTATTTCCTTTCAAGGAAGTGTCGCATTTACATTCATTTGAAGTGTAGACGAGGAATACATGACACTTCGCAAATCATATTATATCTTACCATGAAACATAGAAATGAGATGTGATATCGCGTTTTAAGAATCATAAGAACTCTATTGCTACGATACGTAGACATCTGCAAACGCTATTTCCTTGCAAGGAAGTGTCGCATTCACATTCACTTGAATCGTACTCGAGGAATGCATAACACTTCGCAATGTATATTATATCTTATCATGAAACATAGATATGAGATGCAATATCTCGTTTTAAGAAGCATTTGAACTCTATTGCTTCGATACATAGATATCTGCAATCGCTACTTCCTTGCAAGGAAGTGTCGCATTTTCATTCATTTGAATCGTAGACGAGGAATGCATAACACTTCGCAAATCATATTACATCTTACCATGAAACATAGAAATGAGATGCGATATCGCGTTTTAAGAAGCATTAGAACTCTATCGCTACGATACCTAGATATCTGCAGACGCTATTTCCTAGCAAGGAAGTGTCGAATTTACATTCATTTGATGTGTAGACGAGGAATACATAACACTTCGCAAATCATATTATATCTTACCATGAAACATAGAAATGAGATGCGATATCGCGTTTTAAGAATCATCTGAACTCTATTGCTACGATACGTAGACATCTGCAAACGCTATTTCCTAGCGAGGAAGTGTCGCATTCACATTCATTTGAAGTGTAGACGAGGATTACATGACACTTCGCAAATCATATTATATCTTACCATGAAACATAGAAATGAGGTGCGATATCGCGTTTTAAGAAGCATTAGAACACTATTGCTACGATACCTAGACATCTGCAGACGCTATTTCCTAGCAAGGAAGTGTCGCATTTACATTCATTTGAAGTGTAGACGAGGAATACATGACACTTCGCAAATCATATTATATCTTACCATGAAACATAGAAATGAGATGCGATATCGCGTTTTAAGAAGCATTAGAAATCTATTGCTACGATACGTAGACATCTGCAAACGCTATTTCCTAGCGAGGAAGTGTCGCATTTACATTCATTTGAAGTGTAGACGAGGAGTACATGACACTTCGCAAATCATATTATATCTTACCATGAAACATAGAAATGAGGTGCGATATCGCGTTTTAAGAAGCATCAGAACACTATTGCTACGATACCTAGACATCTGCAGACGCTATTTCCTAGCAAGGAAGTGTCGCATTTACATTCATTTGAAGTGTAGACGAGGAATACATGACACTTCGCAAATCGTATTATATCTTACCATGAAACATAGAAATGAGATGCGATATCGCGTTTTAAGAAGCATTAGAACACAATTGCTACGATACCTAGACATCTGCAGACGCTATTTCCTAGCAAGGAAGTGTCGCATTTACATTCATTTGAAGTGTAGACGAGGAATACATGACACTTCGCAAATCGTATTATATCTTACCATGAAACATAGAAATGAGATGCGATTTCGCGTTTTAAGAATCATATGAATTCTATTGCTACGATACCTAGACATTTGCAGACGCAATTTCCTAGCAAGGAAGTGTCGCATTTACATTCATTTGAAGTGTAGACGAGGAATACATGACACTTCGCAAATCATATTATATCTTACCATGAAACATAGAAATGAGATGCGATATCGCGTTTTAAGAAGCATTAGAAAGCTATTGCTACGATACGTAGACATCTGCAAACGCTATTTCCAAGCGAGGAAGTATCGCATTCACATTCATTTGAAGTGTAGACGAGGAATACATAACACTTCGCAAATCATGTTATATCTTACCATGAAACATAGAAATGAGATGCGATATCGCGTTTTAAGAATCATCTGAACTCTATTGCTACGATACGTAGACATCTGCAAACGCTATTTCCTAGCGAGGAAGTGTCGCATTCACATTCATTTGAAGTGAAGACGAGGATTACATGACACTTCGCAAATCATATTATATCTTACCATGAAACATAGAAATGAGGTGCGATATCGCGTTTTAAGAAGCATTAGAACACTATTGCTACGATACCTAGACATCTGCAGACGCTATTTCCTAGCAAGGAAGTGTCGCATTTACATTCATTTGAAGTGTAGACGAGAAATACATGACACTTCGCAAATCATATTATATCTTACCATGAAACATAGAAATGAGATGCGATATCGCGTTTTAAGAAGCATTAGAAATCTATTGCTACGATACGTAGACATCTGCAAACGCTATTTCCTAGCGAGGAAGTGTCGCATTTACATTCATTTGAAGTGTAGACGAGGAGTACATGACACTTCGCAAATCATATTATATCTTACCATGAAACATAGAAATGAGATGCGATTTCGCGTTTTAAGAATCATATGAACTCTATTGCTACGATACCTAGACATTTGCAGACGCAATTTCCTAGCAAGGAAGTGTCGCATTTACATTCATTTGAAGTGTAGACGAGGAATACATGACACTTCGCAAATCATATTATATCTTACCATGAAACATAGACATGAGATGCGATATCGCGTTTTAAGAAGCATTAGAAATCTATTGCTACGATACGTAGACATCTGCAAACGCTATTTCCTAGCGAGGAAGTGTCGCATTTACATTCATTTGAAGTGTAGACGAGGAGTACATGACACTTCGCAAATCGTATTATATCTTACCATGAAACATAGAAATGAGATGCGTTATCGCGTTTTAAGAATCATATGAACTCTATTGCTACGATACCTAGGCATTTGCAGACACTATTTCCTAGCAAGGAAGTGTCGCATTTACATTCATTTGAAGTGTAGACGAGGAATACATGACACTTCGCAAATCATATTATATCTTACCATGAAACATAGAATTGAGATGCGATATCGCGTTTTAAGAAGCATTAGAAAGCTATTGCTACGATACGTAGACATCTGCAAACGCTATTTCCAAGCGAGGAAGTATCGCATTCATATTCATTTGAAGTGTAGACGAGGAATACATAACACTTCGCAAATCATGTTATATCTTACCATGAAACATAGAAATGAGATGTGATATCGCGTTTTAAGAATCATAAGAACTCTATTGCTACGATACGTAGACATCTGCAAACGCTATTTCCTTGCAAGGAAGTGTCGCATTTACATTCATTTGAATCGTAGACGAGGAATGCATAACACTTCGCAATGTATATTATATCTTATCATGAAACATAGATATGAGATGCAATATCTCGTTTTAAGAAGCATTTGAACTATATTGCTTCGATACGTAGACATCTGCAATCGCTATTTCCTTTCAAGGAAGTGTCGCATTTACATTCATTTGAAGTGTAGACGAGGAATACATGACACTTCGCAAATCATATTATATCTTACCATGAAACATAGAAATGAGATGTGATATCGCGTTTTAAGAATCATAAGATCTCTATTGCTACGATACGTAGACATCTGCAAACGCTATTTCCTTGCAAGGAAGTGTCGCATTCACATTCACTTGAATCGTACTCGAGGAATGCATAACACTACGCAATGTATATTATATCTTATCATGAAACATAGATATGAGATGCAATATCTCGTTTTAAGAAGCATTTGAACTCTATTGCTTCGATACATAGATATCTGCAATCGCTACTTCCTTGCAAGGAAGTGTCGCATTTACATTCATTTGAATCGTAGACGAGGAATGCATAACACTTCGCAAATCATATTACATCTTACCATGAAACATAGAAATGAGATGCGATATCGCGTTTTAAGAAGCATTAGAACTCTATCGCTACGATACCTAGATATCTGCAGACGCTATTTCCTAGCAAGGAAGTGTCGAATTTACATTCATTTGATATGTAGACGAGGAATACATAACACTTCGCAAATCATATTATATCTTACCATGAAACATAGAAATGAGATGCGATATCGCGTTTTAAGAATCATCTGAACTCTATTGCTACGATACGTAGACATCTGCAAACGCTATTTCCCAGCGAGGAAGTGTCGCATTCACATTCATTTGAAGTGTAGACGAGGATTACATGACACTTCGCAAATCATATTATATCTTACCATGAAACATAGAAATGAGGTGCGATATCGCGTTTTAAGAAGCATTAGAACACTATTGCTACGATACCTAGACATCTGCAGACGCTATTTCCTAGCAAGGAAGTGTCGCATTTACATTCATTTGAAGTGTAGACGAGGAATACATGACACTTCGCTAATCATATTATATCTTACCATGAAACATAGAAATGAGATGCGATATCGCGTTTTAAGAAGCATTAGAAATCTATTGCTACGATACGTAGACATCTGCAAACGCTATTTCCTAGCGAGGAAGTGTCGCATTTACATTCATTTGAAGTGTAGACGAGGAGTACATGACACTTCGCAAATCATATTATATCTTACCATGAAACATAGAAATGAGGTGCGATATCGCGTTTTAAGAAGCATCAGAACACTATTGCTACGATACCTAGACATCTGCAGACGCTATTTCCTAGCAAGGAAGTGTCGCATTTACATTCATTTGAAGTGTAGACGAGGAATACATGACACTTCGCAAATCGTATTATATCTTACCATGAAACATAGAAATGAGATGCGATATCGCGTTTTAAGAATCATATGAACTCTATTGCTACGATACCTAGACATTTGCAGACGCTATTTCCTAGCAAGGAAGTGTCGCATTTACATTCATTTGAAGTGTAGACGAGGAATACATGACACTTCGCAAATCATATTATATCTTACCATGAAGCATAGAATTGAGATGCGATATCGCGTTTTAAGAAGCATTAGAAAGCTATTGCTACGATACGTAGACATCTGCAAACGCTATTTCCAAGCGAGGAAGTATCGCATTCATATTCATTTGAAGTGTAGACGAGGAATACATAACACTTCGCAAATCATGTTATATCTTACCATGAAACATAGAAATGAGATGTGATATCGCGTTTTAAGAATCATAAGAACTCTATTTCTACGATACGTAGACATCTGCAAACGCTATTTCCTTACAAGGAAGTGTCGCATTTACATTCATTTGAAGTGTAGACGAGGAATACATGACACTTCGCAAATCATATTATATCTTACCATGAAACATAGAAATGAGATGTGATATCGCGTTTTAAGAATCATAAGAACTCTATTGCTACGATACGCAGACATCTGCAAACGCTATTTCCTTGCAAGGAAGTGTCGCATTCACATTCACTTGAATCGTACTCGAGGAATGCATAACACTTCGCAATGTATATTATATCTTATCATGAAACATAGATATGAGATGCAATATCTCGTTTTAAGAAGCATTTGAACTCTATTGCTTCGATACATAGATATCTGCAATCGCTACTTCCTTGCAAGGAAGTGTCGCATTTACATTCATTTGAATCGTAGACGAGGAATGCATAACACTTCGCAAATCATATTACATCTTACCATGGGACATAGAAATGAGATGCGATATCGCGTTTTAAGAAGCATTAGAACTCTATCGCTACGATACCTAGATATCTGCAGACGCTATTTCCTAGCAAGGAAGTGTCGAATTTACATTCATTTGATGTGTAGACGAGGAATACATAACACTTCGCAAATCATATTATATCTTACCATGAAACATAGAAATGAGATGCGATATCGCGTTTTAAGAATCATCTGAACTCTATTGCTACGATACGTAGACATCTGCAAACGCTATTTCCTAGCGAGGAAGTGTCGCATTCACATTCATTTGAAGTGTAGACGAGGATTACATGACACTTCGCAAATCATATTATATCTTACCATGAAACATAGAAATGAGGTGCGATATCGCGTTTTAAGAAGCATTAGAACACTATTGCTACGATACCTAGACATCTGCAGACGCTATTTCCTAGCAAGGAAGTGTCGCATTTACATTCATTTGAAGTGTAGACGAGGAATACATGACACTTCGGAAATCATATTATATCTTACCATGAAACATAGAAATGAGATGCGATATCGCGTTTTAAGAAGCATTAGAAATCTATTGCTACGATACGTAGACATCTGCAAACGCTATTTCCTAGCGAGGAAGTGTCGCATTCACATTCCTTTGAAGTGTAGACGAGGAATACATAACACTTCGCAAATCATATTATATCTTACCATGAAACATAGAAATGAGAAGCGATATCGCGTTTTAAGAATCATAAGAACTCTATTGCTACGATACGTAGACATCTGCAAACGCTATTTCCTTGCAAGGAAGTGTCGCATTTACATTCATTCGAATCGTAGACGAGGAATGCATAACACTTCGCAATGTATATTATATCTTATCATGAAACATAGATATGAGATGCAATATCTCGTCTTAAGAAGCATTTGAACTCTATTGCTTCGATACGTAGACATCTGCAGACGCTACTTCCTAGCAAGGAAGTGTCAGATTTACATTCATTTGAAGTGTAGACGAGGAATACATGACACTTCGCAAATCATATTATATCTTACCATGAAACATAGAAATGAGATGCGATATCGCGTTTTAAGAAGCATTAGAAATCTATTGCTACGATACGTAGACATCTGCAAACGCTATTTCCTAGCGAGGAAGTGTCGCATTCACATTCCTTTGAAGTGTAGACGAGGAATACATAACACTTCGCAAATCATATTATATCTTACCATGAAACATAGATATGAGATGCGATATCGCGTTTTAAGAATCATATGAACTCTATTACTACGATACGTAGACATATGCAAACGCTATTTCCTAGCGAGGAAGTGTCGCATTTACATTCATTTGAAGTGTAGACGAGGAATACATGACACTTCGTAAATCATACTATATCTTACCATGAAACATAGAAATGAGATGCGATATCGCGTTTTAAGAAGCATTAGAAAGCTATTGCTACGATACGTAGACATCTGCAAACGCTATTTCCTTTCAAGGAAGTGTCGCATTTACATTCATTTGAAGTGTAGACGAGGAATACATGACACTTCGCAAATCATATTATATCTTACCATGAAACATAGAAATGAGATGCGATATCGCGTTATAAGAATCATAAGAACTATATTGCTACGAATCGTAGACATCTGCAAACGCTATTTCCTTGCAAGGAAGTGTCGCATTTACATTCATTTGAATCGTAGACGAGGAATTCATAACACTTCGCAATGTATATTATATCTTATCATGAAACATAGATATGAGATGCAATATCTCGTTTTAAGAAGCATTTGAACTCTATTGCTTCGATACGTAGACATCTGCAATCGCTACTTCCTTGCAATTAAGTGTCGCATTTACATTCATTTGAAGCGTAGACGAGGAATACATAACTCTTCGCAAATTACATCTTACCATGAAACATAGAAATGAGATGCGATATCGCGTTTTAAGAAGTATTAGAACTCTATTGCTACGATACCTAGACATCTGCAGACGCTATTTCCTAGCAAGGAAGTGTCGCATTTACATTCATTTGAAGTGTAGACGAGGAATACATGACACTTCGCAAATCATATTATATCTTACCATGAAACATAGAAATGAGATGCGATATCGCGTTTTAAGAATCATATGAACTCTATTGCTATGATACGTAGACATCTGCAAACGCTATTTCCTAGCGAGGAAGTGCCGCATTCACATTCATTTGAAGTGTAGACGAGGAATACATGACACTTCGCAAATCATATTATATCTTACCATGAAACATAGAAATGAGATGCGATATCGCGTTTTAAGAATCATAAGAACTCTATTGCTACGACACGTAGACATCTGCAAACCATATTTCCTTGCAAGGAAGTGTCGCATTTACATTCATTTGAATCGTAGACGAGGAATGCATAACACTTCGCAATGTATATTATATCTTATCATGCAACAAAAATATGAGATGCAATATCTCGTTTTAAGAAGCATTTGAACTCTATTGCTTCGATACGTAGATATCTGCAATCGCTACTTCCTTGCAAGGAAGTGTCGCATTTACATTCATTTGAAGTGTAGACGAGGAATACATAACACTTCGCAAATCATATTACATCTTACCATGAAACATAGAAATGAGATGCGATATCTCGTTTTAAGAAGCATTAGAACTCTATTGCTACGATACCTAGAAATCTGCAGACGCTATTTCCTAGCAAGGAAGTGTCGCATTTACATTCATTTGAAGTGTAGACGAGAAATACATGACACTTCGCAAATCATATTACATCCTACCATGAAACATAGAAATGAGATGCGATATCGCGTTTTAAGAAGCATTAGAACTCTATTGCTACGATACCTAGACATCTGCAGACGCTATTTCCTAGCAAGGAAGTGTCGCATTTACATTCATTTGAAGTGTAGACGAGGAATACAAGACACTTCGCAAATCATATTATATCTTACCATGAAACAAAGAAATGAGATGCGATATCGCGTCTTAAGAAGCATTAGAAAGCTATTGCTACGATACGTAGACATCTGCAAACGCTATTTCCTAGCGAGGAGGTATCGCATTCACATTTATTTAAAGTGTAGACGAAGAATACATGACACTTCGCAAATCATATTATATCTTACCATGAAACATAGAAATGAGATGCGATATCGCGTTTTAAGAAGCATTAGAAAGCTATTGCTACGATACGTAGACATCTGCAAACGCTATTTCCAAGCGAGGAAGTATCGCATTCACATTCATTTGAAGTGTAGACGAGGAATACATAACACTTCGCAAATCATGTTATATCTTACCATGAAACATAGAAATGAGATGCGATATCGCGTTTTAAGAATCATCTGAACTCTATTGCTACGATACGTAGACATCTGCAAACGCTATTTCCTTGCAAGGAAGTGTCGCATTTACATTCACTTGAATCGTAGTCGAGGAATGCATAACACTTCGCAAAGTATATTATATCTTATCATGAAACATAGATATGAGATGCAATATCTGGTTTTAAGAAGCATTTGAACTCTGTTGCTACGATACCTAGACATCTGCAGACGCTATTTCCTAGCAAGGAAGTGTCGGATTTACATTCATTTGAAGTGTAGACGAGGAATGCATGACACTTCGGAAATCATATTATATCTTACCATGAAACATAGAAATGAGATGCGATATCGCGTTCTAAGAAGCATTAGAAATCTAATGCTACGATACGTAGACATCTGCAAACGCTACTTCCTAGCGAGGAAGTGTCGCAATCACATTCCTCTGAAGTGTAGACGAGGAATACATGACACTTCGCAAATCATATTATATCTTACCATGAAACATAGAAATGAGATGCGATATCACGTTTTAAGAATCATAAGAACTCTATTGCTACGATACGTAGACATCTGCAAACGCTATTTCCTTGCAAGGAAGTGTCGCATTTACATTCACTTGAATCGTAGTCGAGGAATGCATAACACTTCGCAATGTATATTATATCTTATCATGAAACATAGATATGAGATGCAATATCTCGTTCTAAGAAGCATTTGAACTCTATTGCTTCGATACGTAGACATCTGCAATCGCTACCTCCTTTCAAGGAAGTGTCGCATTTACATTCACTTGAATCGTAGTTGAGGAATGCATAACACTTCGCAATGTATATTATATCTTATCATGAAACATAGATATGAGATGCAATATCTCGTTTTAAGAAGCATTTGAACTCTATTGCTTCGATACGTAGACGTCTGCAATCGCTACTTCCTTGCAAGGAAGTGTCGCATTTACATTCATTTGAAATGTAGACGAGGAATACATAACACTTCGCAAATCATATTACATCTTACCATGAAACATAGAAATGAGATGCGATATCGCGTTTTAAGAATCATCTGAACTCTATTGCTACGATACGTAGACATCTGCAATCGCTACATCCTTGCAAGGAAGTGTCGCATTTACATTCATTTGAAATGTAGACGAGGAATACATAACACTTCGCAAATCATATTACATCTTACCATGAAACATAGAAATGAGATGCGATATCGCGTTTTAAGAAGCATTAGAAAGCTATTGCTATGATACGTAGACATCTGCAAACGCTATTTAGTAGCGAGGGAGTATCGCTTTCACATTCACTTGAAGTGTAGACGAGGAATACATGACACTTCGCAAATCATATTATATCTTACCATGAAACATAGAAATGAGATGCGATATCGCGTTTTAAGAATCATATGAACTCTATTGCTACGATACGTAGACATCTGCAAACGCTATTTCCTTGCAAGGAAGTGTCGCATTTACATTCACTTGAATCGTAGTCGAGGAATGCATAACACTTCGCAATGTATATTATATCTTATCATGAAACATAGATATGAGATGCAATATCTCGTTCTAAGAAGCATTTGAACTCTATTGCTTCGATACGTAGACATCTGCAATCGCTACCTCCTTTCAAGGAAGTGTCGCATTTACATTCATTTGAAGTGTAGACGAGGAATACATAACACTTCGCAAATCATATTACATCTTACCACGAAACACAGAAATGAGATGCGATATCGCGTTTTAAGAATCATCTGAACTCTATTGCTACGATACGTAGACATCTGCAAACGCTATTTCCTTGCAAGGAAGTGTCGCATTTACATTCACTTGAATCGTAGTCGAGGAATGCATAACACTTCGCAATGTATATTATATCTTATCATGAAACATAGATATGAGATGCAATATCTCGTTTTAAGAAGCATTTGAACTCTATTGCTTCGATACGTAGACGTCTGCAATCGCTACTTCCTTGCAAGGAAGTGTCGCATTTACATTCATTTGAAATGTAGACGAGGAATACATAACACTTCGCAAATCATATTACATCTTACCATGAAACATAGAAATGAGATGCGATATCGCGTTTTAAGAATCATCTGAACTCTATTGCTACGATACGTAAACATCTGCAATCGCTACTTCCTTGCAAGGAAGTGTCGCATTTACATTCATTTGAAATGTAGACGAGGAATACATAACACTTCGCAAATCATATTACATCTTACCATGAAACATAGAAATGAGATGCGATATCGCGTTTTAAGAAGCATTAGAAAGCTATTGCTATGATACGTAGACATCTGCAAACGCTATTTAGTAGCGAGGAAGTATCGCTTTCACATTCACTTGAAGTGTAGACGAGGAATACATGACACTTCGCAAATCATATTATATCTTACCATGAAACATAGAAATGAGATGCGATATCGCGTTTTAAGAATCATATGAACTCTATTGCTACGAATCGTAGACATCTGCAAACGCTATTTCCTTGCAAGGAAGTGTCGCATTTACATTCATTTGAATCGTAGACGAGGAATGCATAACACTTCGCAATGTATATTGTATCTTATCATGAAACATAGATATGAGATGCAATATCTCGTTTTAAGAAGCATTTGAACTCTATTGCTTCGATATGTAGACATCTGCAATCGCTACTTCCTTGCAAGGAAGTGTCGCATTTACATTCATTTGAAGCGTAGACGAGGAATACATAACTCCTCGCAAATCATATTACATCTTACCATGAAACATAGAAATGAGATGCGATATCGCATTTTAAGAAGTATTAGAACTCTATTGCTACGATACCTAGACATCTGCAGACGCTATTTCCTAGCGAGGAAGTGCCGCATTCACATTCATTTGAAGTGTAGACGAGGAATACATGACACATCGCAAATCATATTATATCATACCATGAAACATAGAAATGAGATGCGATATCGCGTTTTAAGAATCATATGAACTCTATTGCTATGATACGTAGACATCTGCAAACGCTATTTCCTAGCGAGGAAGTGCCGCATTCACATTCATTTGAAGTGTAGACGAGGAATACATGACACTTCGCAAATCATATTATATCTTACCATGAAACATATAAATGAGAAGCGATATCGCGTTTTAAGAATCATAAGAACTCTATTGCTACGATACGTAGACATCTGCAAACGCTATTTCCTTGCAAGGAAGTGTCGCATTTATATTCATTTGAATCGTAGACGAGGAATGCATAACACTTCGCAATGTATATTATATCTTATCATGAAACATAGATATGAGATGCAATATCTCGTCTTAAGAAGCATTTGAACTCTATTGCTTCGATACGTAGACATCTGCAGACGCTATTTCCTAGCAAGGAAGTGTCGGATTTACATTCATTTGAAGTGTAGACGAGGAATACATGACACTTCGGAAATCATATTATATCTTACCATGAAGCATAGAAATGAGATGCGATATCGCGTTTTAAGAAGCATTAGAAATCTATTGCTACGATACGTAGACATCTGCAAACGCTATTTCCTAGCGAGGAAGTGTCGCATTCACATTCCTTTGAAGTGTAGACGAGGAATACATAACACTTCGCAAATCATATTATATCTTACCATGAAACATAGAAATGAGAAGCGATATCGCGTTTTAAGAATCATAAGAACTCTATTGCTACGATACGTAGACATCTGCAAACGCAATTTCCTTGCAAGGAAGTGTCGCATTTACATTCATTCGAATCGTAGACGAGGAATGCATAACACTTCGCAATGTATATTATATCTTATCATGAAACATAGATATGAGATGCAATATCTCGTCTTAAGAAGCATTTGAACTCTATTGCTTCGATACGTAGACATCTGCAGACGCTACTTCCTAGCAAGGAAGTGTCAGATTTACATTCATTTGAAGTGTAGACGAGGAATACATGACACTTCGCAAATCATATTATATCTTACCATGAAACATAGAAATGAGATGCGATATCGCGTTTTAAGAAGCATTAGAAATCTATTGCTACGATACGTAGACATCTGCAAACGCTATTTCCTAGCGAGGAAGTGTCGCATTCACATTCCTTTGAAGTGTAGACGAGGAATACATAACACTTCGCAAATCATATTACATCTTACCATGAAACATAGATATGAGATGCGATATCGCGTTTTAAGAATCATATGAACTCTATTACTACGATACGTAGACATATGCAAACGCTATTTCCTAGCGAGGAAGTGTCACATTTACATTCATTTGAAGTGTAGACGAGGAATACATGACACTTCGTAAATCATACTATATCTTACCATGAAACATAGAAATGAGATGCGATATCGCGTTTTAAGAAGCATTAGAAAGCTATTGCTACGATACGTAGACATCTGCAAACGCTATTTCCTAGCGAGGAAGTGCCGCATTCACATTCATTTGAAGTGTAGACGAGGAATACATGACACTTCGCAAATCATATTATATCTTACCATGAAACATAGAAATGAGATGCGATATCGCGTTTTAAGAATCATAAGAACTCTATTGCTACGACACGTAGACATCTGCAAACCATATTTCCTTGCAAGGAAGTGTCGCATTTACATTCATTTGAATCGTAGACGAGGAATGCATAACACTTCGCAATGTATATTATATCTTATCATGCAACAAAAATATGAGATGCAATATCTCGTTTTAAGAAGCATTTGAACTCTATTGCTTCGATACGTAGATATCTGCAATCGCTACTTCCTTGCAAGGAAGTGTCGCATTTACATTCATTTGAAGTGTAGACGAGGAATACATAACACTTCGCAAATCATATTACATCTTACCATGAAACATAGAAATGAGATGCGATATCTCGTTTTAAGAAGCATTAGAACTCTATTGCTACTATACCTAGAAATCTGCAGACGCTATTTCCTAGCAAGGAAGTGTCGCATTTACATTCATTTGAAGTGTAGACGAGAAATACATGACACTTCGCAAATCATATTACATCCTACCATGAAACATAGAAATGAGATGCGATATCGCGTTTTAAGAAGCATTAGAACTCTATTGCTACGATACCTAGACATCTGCAGACGCTATTTCCTAGCAAGGAAGTGTCGCATTTACATTCATTTGAAGTGTAGACGAGGAATACAAGACACTTCGCAAATCATATTATATCTTACCATGAAACAAAGAAATGAGATGCGATATCGCGTCTTAAGAAGCATTAGAAAGCTATTGCTACGATACGTAGACATCTGCAAACGCTATTTCCTAGCGAGGAGGTATCGCATTCACATTTATTTAAAGTGTAGACGAAGAATACATGACACTTCGCAAATCATATTATATCTTACCATGAAACATAGAAATGAGATGCGATATCGCGTTTTAAGAAGCATTAGAAAGCTATTGCTACGATACGTAGACATCTGCAAACGCTATTTCCAAGCGAGGAAGTATCGCATTCACATTCATTTGAAGTGTAGACGAGGAATACATAACACTTCGCAAATCATGTTATATCTTACCATGAAACATAGAAATGAGATGCGATATCGCGTTTTAAGAATCATCTGAACTCTATTGCTACGATACGTAGACATCTGCAAACGCTATTTCCTTGCAAGGAAGTGTCGCATTTACATTCACTTGAATCGTAGTCGAGGAATGCATAACACTTCGCAAAGTATATTATATCTTATCATGAAACATAGATATGAGATGCAATATCTGGTTTTAAGAAGCATTTGAACTCTGTTGCTACGATACCTAGACATCTGCAGACGCTATTTCCTAGCAAGGAAGTGTCGGATTTACATTCATTTGAAGTGTAGACGAGGAATGCATGACACTTCGGAAATCATATTATATCTTACCATGAAACATAGAAATGAGATGCGATATCGCGTTTTAAGAAGCATTAGAAATCTAATGCTACGATACGTAGACATCTGCAAACGCTACTTCCTAGCGAGGAAGTGTCGCAATCACATTCCTCTGAAGTGTAGACGAGGAATACATGACACTTCGCAAATCATATTATATCTTACCATGAAACATAGAAATGAGATGCGATATCACGTTTTAAGAATCATAAGAACTCTATTGCTACGATACGTAGACATCTGCAAACGCTATTTCCTTGCAAGGAAGTGTCGCATTTACATTCACTTGAATCGTAGTCGAGGAATGCATAACACTTCGCAATGTATATTATATCTTATCATGAAACATAGATATGAGATGCAATATCTCGTTCTAAGAAGCATTTGAACTCTATTGCTTCGATACGTAGACATCTGCAATCGCTACCTCCTTTCAAGGAAGTGTCGCATTTACATTCATTTGAAGTGTAGACGAGGAATACATAACACTTCGCAAATCATATTACATCTTACCACGAAACACAGAAATGAGATGCGATATCGCGTTTTAAGAATCATCTGAACTCTATTGCTACGATACGTAGACATCTGCAAACGCTATTTCCTTGCAAGGAAGTGTCGCATTTACATTCACTTGAATCGTAGTTGAGGAATGCATAACACTTCGCAATGTATATTATATCTTATCATGAAACATAGATATGAGATGCAATATCTCGTTTTAAGAAGCATTTGAACTCTATTGCTTCGATACGTAGACGTCTGCAATCGCTACTTCCTTGCAAGGAAGTGTCGCATTTACATTCATTTGAAATGTAGACGAGGAATACATAACACTTCGCAAATCATATTACATCTTACCATGAAACATAGAAATGAGATGCGATATCGCGTTTTAAGAAGCATTAGAAAGCTATTGCTATGATACGTAGACATCTGCAAACGCTATTTAGTAGCGAGGAAGTATCGCTTTCACATTCACTTGAAGTGTAGACGAGGAATACATGACACTTCGCAAATCATATTATATCTTACCATGAAACATAGAAATGAGATGCGATATCGCGTTTTAAGAATCATATGAACTCTATTGCTACGATACGTAGACATCTGCAAACGCTATTTCCTTGCAAGGAAGTGTCGCATTTACATTCACTTGAATCGTAGTCGAGGAATGCATAACACTTCGCAATGTATATTATATCTTATCATGAAACATAGATATGAGATGCAATATCTCGTTCTAAGAAGCATTTGAACTCTATTGCTTCGATACGTAGACATCTGCAATCGCTACCTCCTTTCAAGGAAGTGTCGCATTTACATTCATTTGAAGTGTAGACGAGGAATACATAACACTTCGCAAATCATATTACATCTTACCACGAAACACAGAAATGAGATGCGATATCGCGTTTTAAGAATCATCTGAACTCTATTGCTACGATACGTAGACATCTGCAAACGCTATTTCCTTGCAAGGAAGTGTCGCATTTACATTCACTTGAATCGTAGTTGAGGAATGCATAACACTTCGCAATGTATATTATATCTTATCATGAAACATAGATATGAGATGCAATATCTCGTCTTAAGAAGCATTTGAACTCTATTGCTTCGATACGTAGACATCTGCAGACGCTATTTCCTAGCAAGGAAGTGTCGGATTTACATTCATTTGAAGTGTAGACGAGGAATACATGACACTTCGGAAATCATATTATATCTTACCATGAAACATAGAAATGAGATGCGATATCGCGTTTTAAGAAGCATTAGAAATCTATTGCTACGATACGTAGACATCTGCAAACGCTATTTCCTAGCGAGGAAGTGTCGCATTCACATTCCTTTGAAGTGTAGACGAGGAATACATAACACTTCGCAAATCATATTATATCTTACCATGAAACATAGAAATGAGAAGCGATATCGCGTTTTAAGAATCATAAGAACTCTATTGCTACGATACGTAGACATCTGCAAACGCTATTTCCTTGCAAGGAAGTGTCGCATTTACATTCATTCGAATCGTAGACGAGGAATGCATAACACTTCGCAATGTATATTATATCTTATCATGAAACATAGATATGAGATGCAATATCTCGTCTTAAGAAGCATTTGAACTCTATTGCTTCGATACGTAGACATCTGCAGACGCTACTTCCTAGCAAGGAAGTGTCAGATTTACATTCATTTGAAGTGTAGACGAGGAATACATGACACTTCGCAAATCATATTATATCTTACCATGAAACATAGAAATGAGATGCGATATCGCGTTTTAAGAAGCATTAGAAATCTATTGCTACGATACGTAGGCATCTGCAAACGCTATTTCCTAGCGAGGAAGTGTCGCATTTACATTCATTTGAAGTGTAGACGAGGAATACATGACACTTCGTAAATCATACTATATCTTACCATGAAACATAGAAATGAGATGCGATATCGCGTTTTAAGAAGCATTAGAAAGCTATTGCTACGATACGTAGACATCTGCAAACGCTATTTCCTTTCAAGGAAGTGTCGCATTTACATTCATTTGAAGTGTAGACGAGGAATACATGACACTTCGCAAATCATATTATATCTTACCATGAAACATAGAAATGAGATGCGATATCGCGTTATAAGAATCATAAGAACTCTATTGCTACGAATCGTAGACATCTGCAAACGCTATTTCCTTGCAAGGAAGTGTCGCATTTACATTCATTTGAATCGTAGACGAGGAATGCATAACACTTCGCAATGTATATTATATCTTATCATGAAACATAGATATGAGATGCAATATCTCGTTTTAAGAAGCATTTGAACTCTATTGCTTCGATACGTAGACATCTGCAATCGCTACTTCCTTGCAATTAAGTGTCGCATTTACATTCATTTGAAGCGTAGACGAGGAATACATAACTCTTCGCAAATTACATCTTACCATGAAACATAGAAATGAGATGCGATATCGCGTTTTAAGAAGTATTAGAACTCTATTGCTACGATACCTAGACATCTGCAGACGCTATTTCCTAGCAAGGAAGTGTCGCATTTACATTCATTTGAAGTGTAGACGAGGAATACATGACACTTCGCAAATCATATTATATCTTACCATGAAACATAGAAATGAGATGCGATATCGCGTTTTAAGAATCATATGAACTCTATTGCTATGATACGTAGACATCTGCAAACGCTATTTCCTAGCGAGGAAGTGCCGCATTCACATTCATTTGAAGTGTAGACGAGGAATACATGACACTTCGCAAATCATATTATATCTTACCATGAAACATAGAAATGAGATGCGATATCGCGTTTTAAGAATCATAAGAACTCTATTGCTACGACACGTAGACATCTGCAAACCATATTTCCTTGCAAGGAAGTGTCGCATTTACATTCATTTGAATCGTAGACGAGGAATGCATAACACTTCGCAATGTATATTATATCTTATCATGCAACAAAAATATGAGATGCAATATCTCGTTTTAAGAAGCATTTGAACTCTATTGCTTCGATACGTAGATATCTGCAATCGCTACTTCCTTGCAAGGAAGTGTCGCATTTACATTCATTTGAAGTGTAGACGAGGAATACATAACACTTCGCAAATCATATTACATCTTACCATGAAACATAGAAATGAGATGCGATATCTCGTTTTAAGAAGCATTAGAACTCTATTGCTACGATACCTAGAAATCTGCAGACGCTATTTCCTAGCAAGGAAGTGTCGCATTTACATTCATTTGAAGTGTAGACGAGAAATACATGACACTTCGCAAATCACATTACATCCTACCATGAAACATAGAAATGAGATGCGATATCGCGTTTTAAGAAGCATTAGAACTCTATTGCTACGATACCTAGACATCTGCAGACGCTATTTCCTAGCAAGGAAGTGTCGCATTTACATTCATTTGAAGTGTAGACGAGGAATACAAGACACTTCGCAAATCATATTATATCTTACCATGAAACAAAGAAATGAGATGCGATATCGCGTCTTAAGAAGCATTAGAAAGCTATTGCTACGATACGTAGACATCTGCAAACGCTATTTCCTAGCGAGGAGGTATCGCATTCACATTTATTTAAAGTGTAGACGAAGAATACATGACACTTCGCAAATCATATTATATCTTACCATGAAACATAGAAATGAGATGCGATATCGCGTTTTAAGAAGCATTAGAAAGCTATTGCTACGATACGTAGACATCTGCAAACGCTATTTCCAAGCGAGGAAGTATCGCATTCACATTCATTTGAAGTGTAGACGAGGAATACATAACACTTCGCAAATCACGTTATATCTTACCATGAAACATAGAAATGAGATGCGATATCGCGTTTTAAGAATCATCTGAACTCTACTGCTACGATACGTAGACATCTGCAAACGCTATTTCCTTGCAAGGAAGTGTCGCATTTACATTCACTTGAATCGTAGTCGAGGAATGCATAACACTTCGCAAAGTATATTATATCTTATCATGAAACATAGATATGAGATGCAATATCTGGTTTTAAGAAGCATTTGAACTCTGTTGCTACGATACCTAGACATCTGCAGACGCTATTTCCTAGTAAGGAAGTGTCGGATTTACATTCATTTGAAGTGTAGACGAGGAATGCATGACACTTCGGAAATCATATTATATCTTACCATGAAACATAGAAATGAGATGCGATATCGCGTTTTAAGAAGCATTAGAAATCTAATGCTACGATACGTAGACATCTGCAAACGCTACTTCCTAGCGAGGAAGTGTCGCAATCACATTCCTCTGAAGTGTAGACGAGGAATACATGACACTTCGCAAATCATATTATATCTTACCATGAAACATAGAAATGAGATGCGATATCACGTTTTAAGAATCATAAGAACTCTATTGCTACGATACGTAGACATCTGCAAACGCTATTTCCTTGCAAGGAAGTGTCGCATTTACATTCACTTGAATCGTAGTCGAGGAATGCATAACACTTCGCAATGTATATTATATCTTATCATGAAACATAGATATGAGATGCAATATCTCGTTCTAAGAAGCATTTGAACTCTATTGCTTCGATACGTAGACATCTGCAATCGCTACCTCCTTTCAAGGAAGTGTCGCATTTACATTCATTTGAAGTGTAGACGAGGAATACATAACACTTCGCAAATCATATTACATCTTACCACGAAACACAGAAATGAGATGCGATATCGCGTTTTAAGAATCATCTGAACTCTATTGCTACGATACGTAGACATCTGCAAACGCTATTTCCTTGCAAGGAAGTGTCGCATTTACATTCACTTGAATCGTAGTTGAGGAATGCATAACACTTCGCAATGTATATTATATCTTATCATGAAACATAGATATGAGATGCAATATCTCGTTTTAAGAAGCATTTGAACTCTATTGCTTCGATACGTAGACGTCTGCAATCGCTACTTCCTTGCAAGGAAGTGTCGCATTTACATTCATTTGAAATGTAGACGAGGAATACATAACACTTCGCAAATCATATTACATCTTACCATGAAACATAGAAATGAGATGCGATATCGCGTTTTAAGAATCATCTGAACTCTATTGCTACGATACGTAGACATCTGCAATCGCTACTTCCTTGCAAGGAAGTGTCGCATTTACATTCATTTGAAATGTAGACGAGGAATACATAACACTTCGCAAATCATATTACATCTTACCATGAAACATAGAAATGAGATGCGATATCGCGTTTTAAGAAGCATTAGAAAGCTATTGCTACGATACGTAGACATCTGCAAACGCTATTTCCTTTCAAGGAAGTGTCGCATTTACATTCATTTGAAGTGTAGACGAGGAATACATGACACTTCGCAAATCATATTATATCTTACCATGAAACATAGAAATGAGATGCGATATCGCGTTATAAGAATCATAAGAACTCTATTGCTACGAATCGTAGACATCTGCAAACGCTATTTCCTTGCAAGGAAGTGTCGCATTTACATTCATTTGAATCGTAGACGAGGAATGCATAACACTTCGCAATGTATATTATATCTTATCATGCAACAAAAATATGAGATGCAATATCTCGTTTTAAGAAGCATTTGAACTCTATTGCTTCGATACGTAGATATCTGCAATCGCTACTTCCTTGCAAGGAAGTGTCGCATTTACATTCATTTGAAGTGTAGACGAGGAATACATAACACTTCGCAAATCATATTACATCTTACCATGAAACATAGAAATGAGATGCGATATCTCGTTTTAAGAAGCATTAGAACTCTATTGCTACTATACCTAGAAATCTGCAGACGCTATTTCCTAGCAAGGAAGTGTCGCATTTACATTCATTTGAAGTGTAGACGAGAAATACATGACACTTCGCAAATCATATTACATCCTACCATGAAACATAGAAATGAGATGCGATATCGCGTTTTAAGAAGCATTAGAACTCTATTGCTACGATACCTAGACATCTGCAGACGCTATTTCCTAGCAAGGAAGTGTCGCATTTACATTCATTTGAAGTGTAGACGAGGAATACAAGACACTTCGCAAATCATATTATATCTTACCATGAAACAAAGAAATGAGATGCGATATCGCGTCTTAAGAAGCATTAGAAAGCTATTGCTACGATACGTAGACATCTGCAAACGCTATTTCCTAGCGAGGAGGTATCGCATTCACATTTATTTAAAGTGTAGACGAAGAATACATGACACTTCGCAAATCATATTATATCTTACCATGAAACATAGAAATGAGATGCGATATCGCGTTTTAAGAAGCATTAGAAAGCTATTGCTACGATACGTAGACATCTGCAAACGCTATTTCCAAGCGAGGAAGTATCGCATTCACATTCATTTGAAGTGTAGACGAGGAATACATAACACTTCGCAAATCATGTTATATCTTACCATGAAACATAGAAATGAGATGCGATATCGCGTTTTAAGAATCATCTGAACTCTATTGCTACGATACGTAGACATCTGCAAACGCTATTTCCTTGCAAGGAAGTGTCGCATTTACATTCACTTGAATCGTAGTCGAGGAATGCATAACACTTCGCAAAGTATATTATATCTTATCATGAAACATAGATATGAGATGCAATATCTGGTTTTAAGAAGCATTTGAACTCTGTTGCTACGATACCTAGACATCTGCAGACGCTATTTCCTAGCAAGGAAGTGTCGGATTTACATTCATTTGAAGTGTAGACGAGGAATGCATGACACTTCGGAAATCATATTATATCTTACCATGAAACATAGAAATGAGATGCGATATCGCGTTTTAAGAAGCATTAGAAATCTAATGCTACGATACGTAGACATCTGCAAACGCTACTTCCTAGCGAGGAAGTGTCGCAATCACATTCCTCTGAAGTGTAGACGAGGAATACATGACACTTCGCAAATCATATTATATCTTACCATGAAACATAGAAATGAGATGCGATATCACGTTTTAAGAATCATAAGAACTCTATTGCTACGATACGTAGACATCTGCAAACGCTATTTCCTTGCAAGGAAGTGTCGCATTTACATTCACTTGAATCGTAGTCGAGGAATGCATAACACTTCGCAATGTATATTATATCTTATCATGAAACATAGATATGAGATGCAATATCTCGTTCTAAGAAGCATTTGAACTCTATTGCTTCGATACGTAGACATCTGCAATCGCTACCTCCTTTCAAGGAAGTGTCGCATTTACATTCATTTGAAGTGTAGACGAGGAATACATAACACTTCGCAAATCATATTACATCTTACCACGAAACACAGAAATGAGATGCGATATCGCGTTTTAAGAATCATCTGAACTCTATTGCTACGATACGTAGACATCTGCAAACGCTATTTCCTTGCAAGGAAGTGTCGCATTTACATTCACTTGAATCGTAGTTGAGGAATGCATAACACTTCGCAATGTATATTATATCTTATCATGAAACATAGATATGAGATGCAATATCTCGTTTTAAGAAGCATTTGAACTCTATTGCTTCGATACGTAGACGTCTGCAATCGCTACTTCCTTGCAAGGAAGTGTCGCATTTACATTCATTTGAAATGTAGACGAGGAATACATAACACTTCGCAAATCATATTACATCTTACCATGAAACATAGAAATGAGATGCGATATCGCGTTTTAAGAAGCATTAGAAAGCTATTGCTATGATACGTAGACATCTGCAAACGCTATTTAGTAGCGAGGAAGTATCGCTTTCACATTCACTTGAAGTGTAGACGAGGAATACATGACACTTCGCAAATCATATTATATCTTACCATGAAACATAGAAATGAGATGCGATATCGCGTTTTAAGAATCATATGAACTCTATTGCTACGATACGTAGACATCTGCAAACGCTATTTCCTTGCAAGGAAGTGTCGCATTTACATTCACTTGAATCGTAGTCGAGGAATGCATAACACTTCGCAATGTATATTATATCTTATCATGAAACATAGATATGAGATGCAATATCTCGTTCTAAGAAGCATTTGAACTCTATTGCTTCGATACGTAGACATCTGCAATCGCTACCTCCTTTCAAGGAAGTGTCGCATTTACATTCATTTGAAGTGTAGACGAGGAATACATAACACTTCGCAAATCATATTACATCTTACCACGAAACACAGAAATGAGATGCGATATCGCGTTTTAAGAATCATCTGAACTCTATTGCTACGATACGTAGACATCTGCAAACGCTATTTCCTTGCAAGGAAGTGTCGCATTTACATTCACTTGAATCGTAGTTGAGGAATGCATAACACTTCGCAATGTATATTATATCTTATCATGAAACATAGATATGAGATGCAATATCTCGTCTTAAGAAGCATTTGAACTCTATTGCTTCGATACGTAGACATCTGCAGACGCTATTTCCTAGCAAGGAAGTGTCGGATTTACATTCATTTGAAGTGTAGACGAGGAATACATGACACTTCGGAAATCATATTATATCTTACCATGAAACATAGAAATGAGATGCGATATCGCGTTTTAAGAAGCATTAGAAATCTATTGCTACGATACGTAGACATCTGCAAACGCTATTTCCTAGCGAGGAAGTGTCGCATTCACATTCCTTTGAAGTGTAGACGAGGAATACATAACACTTCGCAAATCATATTATATCTTACCATGAAACATAGAAATGAGAAGCGATATCGCGTTTTAAGAATCATAAGAACTCTATTGCTACGATACGTAGACATCTGCAAACGCTATTTCCTTGCAAGGAAGTGTCGCATTTACATTCATTCGAATCGTAGACGAGGAATGCATAACACTTCGCAATGTATATTATATCTTATCATGAAACATAGATATGAGATGCAATATCTCGTCTTAAGAAGCATTTGAACTCTATTGCTTCGATACGTAGACATCTGCAGACGCTACTTCCTAGCAAGGAAGTGTCAGATTTACATTCATTTGAAGTGTAGACGAGGAATACATGACACTTCGCAAATCATATTATATCTTACCATGAAACATAGAAATGAGATGCGATATCGCGTTTTAAGAAGCATTAGAAATCTATTGCTACGATACGTAGGCATCTGCAAACGCTATTTCCTAGCGAGGAAGTGTCGCATTTACATTCATTTGAAGTGTAGACGAGGAATACATGACACTTCGTAAATCATACTATATCTTACCATGAAACATAGAAATGAGATGCGATATCGCGTTTTAAGAAGCATTAGAAAGCTATTGCTACGATACGTAGACATCTGCAAACGCTATTTCCTTTCAAGGAAGTGTCGCATTTACATTCATTTGAAGTGTAGACGAGGAATACATGACACTTCGCAAATCATATTATATCTTACCATGAAACATAGAAATGAGATGCGATATCGCGTTATAAGAATCATAAGAACTCTATTGCTACGAATCGTAGACATCTGCAAACGCTATTTCCTTGCAAGGAAGTGTCGCATTTACATTCATTTGAATCGTAGACGAGGAATGCATAACACTTCGCAATGTATATTATATCTTATCATGAAACATAGATATGAGATGCAATATCTCGTTTTAAGAAGCATTTGAACTCTATTGCTTCGATACGTAGACATCTGCAATCGCTACTTCCTTGCAATTAAGTGTCGCATTTACATTCATTTGAAGCGTAGACGAGGAATACATAACTCTTCGCAAATTACATCTTACCATGAAACATAGAAATGAGATGCGATATCGCGTTTTAAGAAGTATTAGAACTCTATTGCTACGATACCTAGACATCTGCAGACGCTATTTCCTAGCAAGGAAGTGTCGCATTTACATTCATTTGAAGTGTAGACGAGGAATACATGACACTTCGCAAATCATATTATATCTTACCATGAAACATAGAAATGAGATGCGATATCGCGTTTTAAGAATCATATGAACTCTATTGCTATGATACGTAGACATCTGCAAACGCTATTTCCTAGCGAGGAAGTGCCGCATTCACATTCATTTGAAGTGTAGACGAGGAATACATGACACTTCGCAAATCATATTATATCTTACCATGAAACATAGAAATGAGATGCGATATCGCGTTTTAAGAATCATAAGAACTCTATTGCTACGACACGTAGACATCTGCAAACCATATTTCCTTGCAAGGAAGTGTCGCATTTACATTCATTTGAATCGTAGACGAGGAATGCATAACACTTCGCAATGTATATTATATCTTATCATGCAACAAAAATATGAGATGCAATATCTCGTTTTAAGAAGCATTTGAACTCTATTGCTTCGATACGTAGATATCTGCAATCGCTACTTCCTTGCAAGGAAGTGTCGCATTTACATTCATTTGAAGTGTAGACGAGGAATACATAACACTTCGCAAATCATATTACATCTTACCATGAAACATAGAAATGAGATGCGATATCTCGTTTTAAGAAGCATTAGAACTCTATTGCTACGATACCTAGAAATCTGCAGACGCTATTTCCTAGCAAGGAAGTGTCGCATTTACATTCATTTGAAGTGTAGACGAGAAATACATGACACTTCGCAAATCACATTACATCCTACCATGAAACATAGAAATGAGATGCGATATCGCGTTTTAAGAAGCATTAGAACTCTATTGCTACGATACCTAGACATCTGCAGACGCTATTTCCTAGCAAGGAAGTGTCGCATTTACATTCATTTGAAGTGTAGACGAGGAATACAAGACACTTCGCAAATCATATTATATCTTACCATGAAACAAAGAAATGAGATGCGATATCGCGTCTTAAGAAGCATTAGAAAGCTATTGCTACGATACGTAGACATCTGCAAACGCTATTTCCTAGCGAGGAGGTATCGCATTCACATTTATTTAAAGTGTAGACGAAGAATACATGACACTTCGCAAATCATATTATATCTTACCATGAAACATAGAAATGAGATGCGATATCGCGTTTTAAGAAGCATTAGAAAGCTATTGCTACGATACGTAGACATCTGCAAACGCTATTTCCAAGCGAGGAAGTATCGCATTCACATTCATTTGAAGTGTAGACGAGGAATACATAACACTTCGCAAATCACGTTATATCTTACCATGAAACATAGAAATGAGATGCGATATCGCGTTTTAAGAATCATCTGAACTCTACTGCTACGATTCGTAGACATCTGCAAACGCTATTTCCTTGCAAGGAAGTGTCGCATTTACATTCACTTGAATCGTAGTCGAGGAATGCATAACACTTCGCAAAGTATATTATATCTTATCATGAAACATAGATATGAGATGCAATATCTGGTTTTAAGAAGCATTTGAACTCTGTTGCTACGATACCTAGACATCTGCAGACGCTATTTCCTAGTAAGGAAGTGTCGGATTTACATTCATTTGAAGTGTAGACGAGGAATGCATGACACTTCGGAAATCATATTATATCTTACCATGAAACATAGAAATGAGATGCGATATCGCGTTTTAAGAAGCATTAGAAATCTAATGCTACGATACGTAGACATCTGCAACCGCTACTTCCTAGCGAGGAAGTGTCGCAATCACATTCCTCTGAAGTGTAGACGAGGAATACATGACACTTCGCAAATCATATTATATCTTACCATGAAACATAGAAATGAGATGCGATATCACGTTTTAAGAATCATAAGAACTCTATTGCTACGATACGTAGACATCTGCAAACGCTATTTCCTTGCAAGGAAGTGTCGCATTTACATTCACTTGAATCGTAGTCGAGGAATGCATAACACTTCGCAATGTATATTATATCTTATCATGAAACATAGATATGAGATGCAATATCTCGTTCTAAGAAGCATTTGAACTCTATTGCTTCGATACGTAGACATCTGCAATCGCTACCTCCTTTCAAGGAAGTGTCGCATTTACATTCATTTGAAGTGTAGACGAGGAATACATAACACTTCGCAAATCATATTACATCTTACCACGAAACACAGAAATGAGATGCGATATCGCGTTTTAAGAATCATCTGAACTCTATTGCTACGATACGTAGACATCTGCAAACGCTATTTCCTTGCAAGGAAGTGTCGCATTTACATTCACTTGAATCGTAGTTGAGGAATGCATAACACTTCGCAATGTATATTATATCTTATCATGAAACATAGATATGAGATGCAATATCTCGTTTTAAGAAGCATTTGAACTCTATTGCTTCGATACGTAGACGTCTGCAATCGCTACTTCCTTGCAAGGAAGTGTCGCATTTACATTCATTTGAAATGTAGACGAGGAATACATAACACTTCGCAAATCATATTACATCTTACCATGAAACATAGAAATGAGATGCGATATCGCGTTTTAAGAATCATCTGAACTCTATTGCTACGATACGTAGACATCTGCAATCGCTACTTCCTTGCAAGGAAGTGTCGCATTTACATTCATTTGAAATGTAGACGAGGAATACATAACACTTCGCAAATCATATTACATCTTACCATGAAACATAGAAATGAGATGCGATATCGCGTTTTAAGAAGCATTAGAAAGCTATTGCTATGATACGTAGACATCTGCAAACGCTATTTAGTAGCGAGGAAGTATCGCTTTCACATTCACTTGAAGTGTAGACGAGGAATACATGACACTTCGCAAATCATATTATATCTTACCATGAAACATAGAAATGAGATGCGATATCGCGTTTTAAGAATCATATGAACTCTATTGCTACGATACGTAGACATCTGCAAACGCTATTTCCTTGCAAGGAAGTGTCGCATTTACATTCACTTGAATCGTAGTCGAGGAATGCATAACACTTCGCAATGTATATTATATCTTATCATGAAACATAGATATGAGATGCAATATCTCGTTCTAAGAAGCATTTGAACTCTATTGCTTCGATACGTAGACATCTGCAATCGCTACCTCCTTTCAAGGAAGTGTCGCATTTACATTCATTTGAAGTGTAGACGAGGAATACATAACACTTCGCAAATCATATTACATCTTACCACGAAACACAGAAATGAGATGCGATATCGCGTTTTAAGAATCATCTGAACTCTATTGCTACGATACGTAGACATCTGCAAACGCTATTTCCTTGCAAGGAAGTGTCGCATTTACATTCACTTGAATCGTAGTCGAGGAATGCATAACACTTCGCAATGTATATTATATCTTATCATGAAACATAGATATGAGATGCAATATCTCGTTTTAAGAAGCATTTGAACTCTATTGCTTCGATACGTAGACGTCTGCAATCGCTACTTCCTTGCAAGGAAGTGTCGCATTTACATTCATTTGAAATGTAGACGAGGAATACATAACACTTCGCAAATCATATTACATCTTACCATGAAACATAGAAATGAGATGCGATATCGCGTTTTAAGAATCATCTGAACTCTATTGCTACGATACGTAAACATCTGCAATCGCTAATTCCTTGCAAGGAAGTGTCGCATTTACATTCATTTGAAATGTAGACGAGGAATACATAACACTTCGCAAATCATATTACATCTTACCATGAAACATAGAAATGAGATGCGATATCGCGTTTTAAGAAGCATCAGAAAGCTATTGCTATGATACGTAGACATCTGCAAACGCTATTTAGTAGCGAGGAAGTATCGCTTTCACATTCACTTGAAGTGTAGACGAGGAATACATGACACTTCGCAAATCATATTATATCTTACCATGAAACATAGAAATGAGATGCGATATCGCGTTTTAAGAATCATATGAACTCTATTGCTACGATACGTAGACATCTGCAAAGGCTATTTCCTTGCAAGGAAGTGTCGCATTTACATTCAATTGAATCGTAGACGAGGAATGCATAACACTTCGCAATGTATATTATATCTTATCATGAAACATAGATATGAGATGCAATATCTCGTTTTAAGAAGCATTTGAACTCTACTGCTTCGATACGTAGACATCTGCAATCGCTACTTCCTTGCAAGGAAGTGTCATATTTACATTCATTTGAAGTGTAGACGAGGAATACATAACACTTCGCAAATCATATTACATCTTACCATGAAACATAGAAATGAGATGCGATATCGCGTTTTAAGAAGCATTAGAACTCTATTTCTACGATACCTAGACATCTGCAGACGCTATTTCCTAGCAAGGAAGTGTCGCATTTACATTCATTTGAAGTGTGGACGAGGAATACATGACACTTCGCAAATCATATTATATCTTACCATGAAGCATAGAAATGAGATGCGATATCGCGTTTTATGAAGCATTAGAAAGCTATTGCTACGATACGTAGACATCTGCAAACGCTATTTCCAAGCGAGGAAGTATCGCATTCATATTCATTTGGAGTGTATACGAGGAATACATAACACTTCGCAAATCATACTCGAGGAATCGTACTCGAGGAATGCATAACACTTCGCAATGTATTTTATATCTTATCATGAAACATAGATATGAGATGCAATATCTCGTTTTAAGAAGCATTTGAACTCTATTGCTTCGATACGTAGATATCTGCAATCGCTACTTCCTTGCAAGGAAGTGTCGCATTTACATTCATTTGAATCGTAGACGAGGAATGCATAACACTTCGCAAATCATATTACATCTTACCATGAAACATAGAAATGGGATGCGATATCGCGTTTTAAGAAGCATTAGAACTCTATCGCTACGATACCTAGACATCTGCAGACGCTATTTCCTAGCAAAGAAGTGTCGAATTTACATTCATTTGATGTGTAGACGAGGAATACATAACACTTCGCAAATCATATTATATCTTACCATGAAACATAGAAATGAGATGCGATATCGCGTTTTAAGAATCATAAGAACTCTATCGCTACGATACCTAGACATCTGCAAACGCTATTTCCTAGCAAGGAAGTGTCGAATTTACATTCATTTGATGTGTAGACGAGGAATACATAACACTTCGCAAATCATATTATATCTTACCATGAAACATAGAAATGAGATGCGATATCGCGTTTTAAGAATCATTAGAACTCTATTGCTACGATACGTAGACATCTGCAAACGCTATTTCCTTGCAAGGAAGTGTCTCATTTACATTCATTTGAAGTGCAGACAAGGAATACATAACACTTCGCAAATCATATTATATCTTACCATGAAACATAGAAATGAGATGCGATATCGCGTTTTAAGAAGCATTAGAACTCTATTGCTTTGATAGGTAAACATCTGCAAACGCTATTTCCTTGCAAGGAAGTGTTGCATTTACATTCATTTGAAGTGTAGACGAGGAATACATGACACTTCGCAAATCATATTATATCTTACCATGAAACATAGAAATGAGATGCGATATCGCGTTTTAAGAAGCATTAGAAATCTATTGCTACGATACGTAGACATCTGCAAACGCTATTTCCTAGCGAGGAAGTGTCGCATTTACATTCATTTGAAGTGTAGACGAGGAATACATGACACTTCGCAATGTATATTATATCTTATCATGAAACATAGATATGAGATGCGATATCGCGTTTTAAGAAGCATTACATATCTATTGCTACGATACGTAGACATCTGCAAACGCTATTTCTTTGCAAGGAAGTGTCGCATTTACATTCATTTGAAGTGTAGACGAGGAATACATGACACTTCGCAAATCATATTATATCTTAACATGAAACATAGAAATGAGATGCGATATCGCGTTTTAAGAAGCATTAGAAATCTATTGCTACGATACGTAGACATCTGCAAACGCTATTTCCTAGCGAGGAAGTGTCGCATTTACATTCATTTGAAGTGTAGACGAGGAGCACATGACACTTCGCAAATCATATTATATCTTACCATGAAACATAGAAATGAGGTGCGATATCGCGTTTTAAGAAGCATTAGAACACTATTGCTACGATACCTAGACATCTGCAGACGCTATTTCCTAGCAAGGAAGTGTCGCATTTACATTCATTTGAAGTGTAGACGAGGAATACATGACACTTCGCAAATCGTATTATATCTTACCATGAAACATAGAAATGAGATGCGATATCGCGTTTTAAGAATCATATGAACTCTATTGCTACGATACCTAGACATTTGCAGACGCTATTTCCTAGCAAGGAAGTGTCGCATTTACATTCATTTGAAGTGTAGACGAGGAATACATGACACTTCGCAAATCATATTATATCTTACCATGAAACATAGAAATGAGATGCGATATCGCGTTTTAAGAAGCATTAGAAAGCTATTGCTACGATACGTAGACATCTGCAAACGCTATTTCCAAGCGAGGAAGTATCGCATTCACATTCATTTGAAGTGTAGACGAGGAATACATGACACTTCGCAAATCATATTATATCTTACCATGAAACATAGAAATGAGATGCGATATCGCGTTTTAAGAAGCATTAGAAATCTATTGCTACGATACGTAGACATCTGCAAACGCTATTTCCTATCGAGGAAGTGTTGCATTTACATTCATTTGAAGTGTAGGCGAGGAGTACATGACACTTCGCAAATCATATTATATCTTACCATGAAACATAGAAAGGAGGTGCGATATCGCGTTTTAAGAAGCATTAGAACTCTATCGCTACGATACCTAGACATCTGCAAACGCTATTTCCTAGCAAGGAAGTGTCGAATTTACATTCATTTGATGTGTAGACGAGGAATACATAACACTTCGCAAATCATATTATATCTTACCATGAAACATAGAAATGAGATGCGATATCGCGTTTTAAGAATCATTAGAACTCTATTGCTACGATACGTAGACATCTGCAAACGCTATTTCCTTGCAAGGAAGTGTCTCATTTACATTCATTTGAAGTGCAGACAAGGAATACATAACACTTCGCAAATCATATTATATCTTACCATGAAACATAGAAATGAGATGCGATATCGCGTTTTAAGAAGCATTAGAACTCTATTGCTTTGATAGGTAAACATCTGCAAACGCTATTTCCTTGCAAGGAAGTGTTGCATTTACATTCATTTGAAGTGTAGACGAGGAATACATGACACTTCGCAAATCATATTATATCTTACCATGAAACATAGAAATGAGATGCGATATCGCGTTTTAAGAAGCATTAGAAATCTATTGCTACGATACGTAGACATCTGCAAACGCTATTTCCTAGCGAGGAAGTGTCGCATTTACATTCATTTGAAGTGTAGACGAGGAATACATGACACTTCGCAATGTATATTATATCTTATCATGAAACATAGATATGAGATGCGATATCGCGTTTTAAGAAGCATTACATATCTATTGCTACGATACGTAGACATCTGCAAACGCTATTTCTTTGCAAGGAAGTGTCGCATTTACATTCATTTGAAGTGTAGACGAGGAATACATGACACTTCGCAAATCATATTATATCTTAACATGAAACATAGAAATGAGATGCGATATCGCGTTTTAAGAAGCATTAGAAATCTATTGCTACGATACGTAGACATCTGCAAACGCTATTTCCTAGCGAGGAAGTGTCGCATTTACATTCATTTGAAGTGTAGACGAGGAGCACATGACACTTCGCAAATCATATTATATCTTACCATGAAACATAGAAATGAGGTGCGATATCGCGTTTTAAGAAGCATTAGAACACTATTGCTACGATACCTAGACATCTGCAGACGCTATTTCCTAGCAAGGAAGTGTCGCATTTACATTCATTTGAAGTGTAGACGAGGAATACATGACACTTCGCAAATCGTATTATATCTTACCATGAAACATAGAAATGAGATGCGATATCGCGTTTTAAGAATCATATGAACTCTATTGCTACGATACCTAGACATTTGCAGACGCTATTTCCTAGCAAGGAAGTGTCGCATTTACATTCATTTGAAGTGTAGACGAGGAATACATGACACTTCGCAAATCATATTATATCTTACCATGAAACATAGAAATGAGATGCGATATCGCGTTTTAAGAAGCATTAGAAAGCTATTGCTACGATACGTAGACATCTGCAAACGCTATTTCCAAGCGAGGAAGTATCGCATTCACATTCATTTGAAGTGTAGACGAGGAATACATGACACTTCGCAAATCATATTATATCTTACCATGAAACATAGAAATGAGATGCGATATCGCGTTTTAAGAAGCATTAGAAATCTATTGCTACGATACGTAGACATCTGCAAACGCTATTTCCTATCGAGGAAGTGTTGCATTTACATTCATTTGAAGTGTAGGCGAGGAATACATGACACTTCGCAAATCGTATTATATCTTACCATGAAACATAGAAATGAGATGCGATATCGCGTTTTAAGAATCATATGAACTCTATTGCTACGATACCTAGACATTTGCAGACGCTATTTCCTAGCGAGGAAGTGTCGCATTCACATTCATTTGAAGTGTAGACGAGGAATACATAACACTTCGCAAATCATGTTATATCTTACCATGAAACATAGAAATGAGATGCGATATCGCGTTTTAAGAATCATCTGAACTCTATTGCTACGATACGTAGACATCTGCAAACGCTATTTCCTAGCGAGGAAATGTCGCATTCACATTCATTTGAAGTGTAGACGAGGATTACATGACACTTCGCAAATCATATTATATCTTACCATGAAACATAGAAATGAGATGCGATATCGCGTTTTAAGAAGCATTAGAAAGCTATTGCTACGATACGTAGACATCTGCAAACGCTATTTCCAAGCGAGGAAGTATCGCATTCACATTCATTTGAAGTGTGGACGAGGTATACATAACACTTCGCAAATCATGTTATATCTTACCATGAAACATAGAAATGAGATGCGATATCGCGTTTTAAGAATCATCTGAACTCTATTGCTACGATACCTAGACATATGCAGACGCTATTTCCTAGCAGGGAAGTGTCGCATTTACATTCATTTTAAGTGTAGACGAGGAATACATGACACTTCGCAAATCGTATTATATCTTACCATGAAACATAGAAATGAGATGCGATATCGCGTTTTAAGAATCACATGAAATCTATTGCTACGATACCTAGACATTTGCAGACGCTATTTCCTAGCAAGGAAGTGTCGCATTTGCATTCATTTGAAGTGTAGACGAGGAATACATGACACTTCGCAAATCATATTATATCTTACCATGAAACATAGGAATGAGATGCGATATCGCGTTTTAAGGATCATATGAACTCTATTGCTACGATACGTAGACATCTGCAAACGTTATTTCCTAGCGAGGAAGTGTCGCATTCACATTCATTTGAAGTGTAGACGAGGAATACATGACACTTCGCAAATCATATTATATCTTACCATGAAACATAGAAATGAGATGCGATATCGCGTTTTAAGAATCACATGAACTCTAATGCTACGATACGTAGACATCTGCAAACGCTATTTCCTTGCAAGGAAGTGTCGCATTTACATTCATTTGAATCGTAGACGAGGAATGCATAACACTTCGCAATGTATATTATATCTTATCATGAAACATAGATATGAGATGCAATATCTCGTTTTAAGAAGCATTTGAACTCTATTGCTTCGATACGTAGACATCTGCAATCGCTACTTCCTTGAAAGGAAGTGTCGCATTTACATTCATTTGAAGTGTAGACGAGGAATACATGACACTTCGCAAATCGTATTATATCTTACCATGAAACATAGAAATGAGATGCGATATCGCGTTTTAAGAATCACATGAACTCTATTGCTACGATACCTAGACATCTGCAGACGCTATTTCCTAGCAAGGAAGTGTCGCATTTACATTCATTTGAAGTGTAGACGAGGAATACATGACACTTCGCAAATCATATTATATCTTACCATGAAACATAGGAATGAGATGCGATATCGCGTTTTAAGAATCACATGAACTCTATTGCTACGATACCTAGACATTTGCAGACGCTATTTCCTAGCAAGGAAGTGTCGCATTTACATTCATTTGAAGTGTAGACGAGGAATACATGACACTTCGCAAATCATATTATATCTTACCATGAAACATAGGAATGAGATGCGATATCGCGTTTTAAGGATCATATGAACTCTATTGCTACGATACGTAGACATCTGCAAACGTTATTTCCTAGCGAGGAAGTGTCGCATTCACATTCATTTGAAGTGTAGACGAGGAATACATGACACTTCGCAAATCATATTATATCTTACCATGAAACATAGAAATGAGATGCGATATCGCGTTTTAAGAATCACATGAACTCTAATGCTACGATACGTGGACATCTGCAAACGCTATTTCCTAGCGAGGAAGTGTCGCATTTACATTCATTTGAAGTGTAGACGAGGAGCACATGACACTTCGCAAATCATATTATATCTTACCATGAAACATAGAAATGAGGTGCGATATCGCGTTTTAAGAAGCATTAGAACACTATTGCTACGATACCTAGACATCTGCAGACGCTATTTCCTAGCAAGGAAGTGTCGCATTTACATTCATTTGAAGTGTAGACGAGGAATACATGACACTTCGCAAATCGTATTATATCTTACCATGAAACATAGAAATGAGATGCGATATCGCGTTTTAAGAATCATATGAACTCTATTGCTACGATACCTAGACATTTGCAGACGCTATTTCCTAGCAAGGAAGTGTCGCATTTACATTCATTTGAAGTGTAGACGAGGAATACATGACACTTCGCAAATCATATTATATCTTACCATGAAACATAGAAATGAGATGCGATATCGCGTTTTAAGAAGCATTAGAAAGCTATTGCTACGATACGTAGACATCTGCAAACTCTATTTCCAAGCGAGGAAGTATCGCATTCACATTCATTTGAAGTGTAGACGAGGAATACATGACACTTCGCAAATCATATTATATCTTACCATGAAACATAGAAATGAGATGCGATATCGCGTTTAAGAAGCATTAGAAATCTATTGCTACGATACGTAGACATCTGCAAACGCTATTTCCTATCGAGAAAGTGTCGCATTTACATTCATTTGAAGTGTAGGCGAGGAGTACATGACACTTCGCAAATCATAGTATATCTTACCATGAAACATAGAAATGAGGTGCGATATCGCGTTTTAAGAAGCATTAGAACACAATTGCTACGATACCTAGACATCTGCAGACGCTATTTCCTAGCAAGGAAGTGTCGCATTTACATTCATTTGAAGTGTAGACGAGGAATACATGACACTTCGCAAATCGTATTATATCTTACCATGAAACATAGAAATGAGATGCGATATCGCGTTTTAAGAATCATATGAACTCTATTGCTACGATACCTAGACATTTGCAGACGCTATTTCCTAGCGAGGAAGTGTCGCATTCACATTCATTTGAAGTGTAGACGAGGAATACATAACACTTCGCAAATCATGTTATATCTACCATGAAAACATAGAAATGAGATGCGATATCGCGTTTTAAGAATCATCTGAACTCTATTGCTACGATACGTAGACATCTGCAAACGCTATTTCCTAGCGAGGAAATGTCGCATTCACATTCATTTGAAGTGTAGACGAGGATTACATGACACTTCGCAAATCATATTATATCTTACCATGAAACATAGAAATGAGATGCGATATCGCGTTTTAAGAAGCATTAGAAAGCTATTGCTACGATACGTAGACATCTGCAAACGCTATTTCCAAGCGAGGAAGTATCGCATTCACATTCATTTGAAGTGTGGACGAGGTATACATAACACTTCGCAAATCATGTTATATCTTACCATGAAACATAGAAATGAGATGCGATATCGCGTTTTAAGAATCATCTGAACTCTATTGCTACGATACCTAGACATATGCAGACGCTATTTCCTAGCAGGGAAGTGTCGCATTTACATTCATTTTAAGTGTAGACGAGGAATACATGACACTTCGCAAATCGTATTATATCTTACCATGAAACATAGAAATGAGATGCGATATCGCGTTTTAAGAATCACATGAAATCTATTGCTACGATACCTAGACATTTGCAGACGCTATTTCCTAGCAAGGAAGTGTCGCATTTACATTCATTTGAAGTGTAGACGAGGAATACATGACACTTCGCAAATCATATTATATCTTACCATGAAACATAGGAATGAGATGCGATATCGCGTTTTAAGGATCATATGAACTCTATTGCTACGATACGTAGACATCTGCAAACGTTATTTCCTAGCGAGGAAGTGTCGCATTCACATTCATTTGAAGTGTAGACGAGGAATACATGACACTTCGCAAATCATATTATATCTTACCATGAAACATAGAAATGAGATGCGATATCGCGTTTTAAGAATCACATGAACTCTAATGCTACGATACGTAGACATCTGCAAACGCTATTTCCTTGCAAGGAAGTGTCGCATTTACATTCATTTGAATCGTAGACGAGGAATGCATAACACTTCGCAATGTATATTATATCTTATCATGAAACATAGATATGAGATGCAATATCTCGTTTTAAGAAGCATTTGAACTCTATTGCTTCGATACGTAGACATCTGCAATCGCTACTTCCTTGAAAGGAAGTGTCGCATTTACATTCATTTGAAGTGTAGACGAGGAATACATGACACTTCGCAAATCGTATTATATCTTACCATGAAACATAGAAATGAGATGCGATATCGCGTTTTAAGAATCACATGAACTCTATTGCTACGATACCTAGACATCTGCAGACGCTATTTCCTAGCAAGGAAGTGTCGCATTTACATTCATTTGAAGTGTAGACGAGGAATACATGACACTTCGCAAATCGTATTATATCTTACCATGAAACATAGAAATGAGATGCGATATCGCGTTTTAAGAATCATATGAACTCTATTGCTACGATACCTAGACATTTGCAGACGCTATTCCTAGCGAGGAAGTGTCGCATTCACATTCATTTGAAGTGTAGACGAGGAATACATAACACTTCGCAAATCATGTTATATCTTACCATGAAACATAGAAATGAGATGCGATATCGCGTTTTAAGAATCATCTGAACTCTATTGCTACGATACGTAGACATCTGCAAACGCTATTTCCTAGCGAGGAAATGTCGCATTCACATTCATTTGAAGTGTAGACGAGGATTACATGACACTTCGCAAATCATATTATATCTTACCATGAAACATAGAAATGAGATGCGATATCGCGTTTTAAGAAGCATTAGAAAGCTATTGCTACGATACGTAGACATCTGCAAACGCTATTTCCAAGCGAGGAAGTATCGCATTCACATTCATTTGAAGTGTGGACGAGGTATACATAACACTTCGCAAATCATGTTATATCTTACCATGAAACATAGAAATGAGATGCGATATCGCGTTTTAAGAATCATCTGAACTCTATTGCTTACGATACCTAGACATATGCAGACGCTATTTCCTAGCAGGGAAGTGTCGCATTTACATTCATTTTAAGTGTAGACGAGGAATACATGACACTTCGCAAATCGTATTATATCTTACCATGAAACATAGGAATGAGATGCGATATCGCGTTTTAAGAATCACATGAAATCTATTGCTACGATACGTAGACATCTGCAAACGTTATTTCCTAGCGAGGAAGTGTCGCATTCACATTCATTTGAAGTGTAGGCGAGGAATACATGACACTTCGCAAATCATATTATATCTTACCATGAAACATAGAAATGAGATGCGATATCGCGTTTTAAGAATCACATGAACTCTAATGCTACGATACGTAGACATCTGCAAACGCTATTTCCTTGCAAGGAAGTGTCGCATTTACATTCATTTGAATCGTAGACGAGGAATGCATAACACTTCGCAATGTATATTATATCTTATCATGAAACATAGATATGAGATGCAATATCTCGTTTTAAGAAGCATTTGAACTCTATTGCTCGATACGTAGACATCTGCAATCGCTACTTCCTTGAAAGGAAGTGTCGCATTTACATTCATTTGAAGTGTAGACGAGGAATAACATGACACTTCGCAAATCGTATTATATCTTACCATGAAACATAGAAATGAGATGCGATATCGCGTTTTAAGAATCACATGAACTCTATTGCTACGATACCTAGACATCTGCAGACGCTATTTCCTAGCAAGGAAGTGTCGCATTTACATTCATTTGAAGTGTAGACGAGGAATACATGACACTTCGCAAATCGTATTATATCTTACCATGAAACATAGAAATGAGATGCGATATCGCGTTTTAAGAATCATATGAACTCTATTGCTACGATACCTAGACATTTGCAGACGCTATTTCCTAGCGAGGAAGTGTCGCATTCACATTCATTTGAAGTGTAGACGAGGAATACATAACACTTCGCAAATCATGTTATATCTTACCATGAAAC